>NC_041394.2:311617932-311917932 GCF_900747795.2 Erpetoichthys calabaricus | reverse complement strand
GAAAATAAATATTTTAAGAGATCAACAGAGATACTTTAAATCTCCACTTCATGTTCTTGCTGATTCTCCTGAACCACAATGCGGGTTACATTTTAAGCATCTTGCTCAGGATAGCCAAAAGTGAGTAGGAAACAGCTAACAAACAACTTTATATATTCTTCATCTCTTGCTGAAATGTCTATTTTATATTGGTGGGACATTATTGAAGAAAAAAAATAGGTGTAAGAGTAAACCAATCACTGGCATAGCAGTCTGTTTTAAGCCATTGATATTTTCAGACATGTAGCTACAGTACACAAGCCTTCTTCTCTTAATAAGGGGATTTGTCAAAGGATTTTTGGAGTTAGCTGCTGTAACATGTCTCGGAGTGAGGTGGCGCTTGTGTTAACTTGTGCAGAGGAAGAAGCCATGGGAGCCAGACGGACCCAAACATGAAAACACATCTGCTGCCTGAGTGCTGTGATGTGGTCCGCTCCACCCCCTCCCCCTGCACCTCCTGCCTGCCTTAGATTATAGCTGGAATAAGGAGTCTGAAAGCTGTAAGGGTGAGGATGGTGTTGCATGGCAGAATTCTGCATGGACAAAGGTTCATTTTTATAACACCATATGCAAACTTTTATAAAAGATGGCTTTAATCATTCTGCAGTATTAGTGTATATCATTTAGTGCCAAATATAAAGAGCAAGGAAACAATGCTCATGCAGCTTCTTAAGTAGCTTATTTTACTGTAAAGTAGATGATGTATGTGTGCTTGTAAACTGTTAAAGCTTTGTTTCCTTTCTGCTTATATTTTAGGTATGTGATAAAAAGTTGCTTTTATATATATATCTATATATATCTATATATATCTATATATATACATATACATATATATAGTCATAAGTATTTGGACAGTGACAACATTTTCATAATTTTGGGTCTGTACACCACCGCAGTGTATTTGAAACAAAGCAAATAAGATGTGATTGAAATATAGACTATTAGCTTTAATTCAAGGGGTTTAACAGAAATATTGTATGAGCTGCTTAGAAAAGACAGACATTTTTATACATAGTCCCCCTGTTTTCAGAGGCTCAAAAGTATTTGGAGAAACTGACATAATCATTAATATAATGATCGTTTTCAAAATTTGGTTGAAAATCCTTTATAGTCAATGACTGCCTGAAGTCTGGAACCCATAGCCATCTCCAAGTGCTCAGTTTTGTCTTCTGCAAGTGAAATGCATGTCCAATTTGGTTCAGGTCAATTGACAGACTTGTTTATTGAAGAATATTCCACTACTTTGTATTGAAAAGTACTTGGATTGCTTTCGCAGTATGTTTTGGCTCATCGTCCATCTGTTTTGTGAAGTGTCTTCCTATCCGTTTTGCAGTATTTGGCTGAATCTGAGCAGATAGTATAGCCCTGTACACTTCAGAATTCTGCCAGCAGTCATATCATCAATAAACACTGGTGAGTGACTTCCATTGGCAGCCATTGTGATTCATGTCATAAAACTGCCTCCACCATATTTCAAAGATGATGTGGTATTCATCAGATCATGAGCCTTTTCTTCTCCATGCTCTTCTTTTTCCAGCATTCTGGTATATATTGATCTTAGTTTCCTTTGTCCAAAGAAAATTGTTCCAAAACTGGACCAGCTTTTAAAAAAATCTGTTTGGTGAAGTCTAATCTGTCCTTCCCATGCTTGAGGTTTACTAGTGATCTGCACTTTGTGGTAAACCCTCTGTCTTTACTTTCATGAAGTCTTCTCTTGATTGTAGAGTTTGGAAATGATAGGTCTACCTCCAAGAGAGAGTTCTTGGTTTGGCTAAATGTTGTGAATGGGTTGTTCTTCAGCAAGGACAGAATTCTCCTGTGGTTTTCCAGACCCTCTACTGTTGCTGAGTTCACCAGTGTGTTCCTTCTTTTTAAGGATATACCATATGGTTGATGTGACCATTCCTCGTGTTTCTGCTATCTCTCTAAAGGGTTTGTTTTGTTTTCTCAGCCTAATGATGGACTTTTTTACTTGCATGGACAGCTCTTTGGACCTCATATTGAGACTTCACAGCGACAGCTTCTACATGCAAATTCCACATTTGGAATCAATTCCAGACCTTTTACCTGCTTAGTAGTTCATGAAATAATGAGGTACCTGCTCCCACCCTGGCTATGAAACAGCTTGTCACTCAAATGTCCAAATACCTTTCAGCCCCTGGAAATGGGGGTAGGGGGGCTATGCAGAATAATGGCTGTCATTCCTGAACAGCTCGAACAATTTTTTTGGTAAACCCCTTAAATTAAAGCTGAAAGTCTACACCTGATTCACATAATTCACATAATCCATTGTGGTGGCATATAGAGCCAAAATTATGAAAATTGTGTCACAGTCCAAATACTTATGGACATGTATTCATCTATATATGTATATTAGAACAATCTAGACGAGAACAGGCCATTCAGCCCAACAAAGCTCGCCAGTCCTATCCACTTATTTCTTCCAAAAAAATTCAAGTCAAGATTTGAAAGTCCCTAAAGTCTTACCATCTACTACACTACTTGGTAGCTTATTCCAAGTGTCTATCATTCTTTGTGTAAAGAAAAACTTCTTAATGTTTGTGCAAAATTTACCCTTAACAAGTTTCCAACTGTGTCCCCGTGTTCTTGTCGAACTCATTTTAAAATAACAGTCTCGATCCACTGTACTTATTCCCTTCATAATTTTAAACACTTTAATCATGTCACCTGTTAATCTTCTTTTGCTTAAACTGTATAGGCTCAGTTCTTTTAATCCTTCTTCATAATTCAACCCCTGTAGCCCTGGAATCAGCCAAGTCGCTCTTCTGCGGACCTTTTCTAGTACGGCTATATATAATGCATATATGCTGTATATATGTACTGAGCCAAGGTGGTGTAGGAATGAGAGGCAGAAGAATGGATATGGCATTCACACAACCTTGGTGGTAGGCTGCCCTAAAAATGATTTTTGGCTCTCCCTTGGACTTTGTTGCCAACAGCCATGCTTCCTCGGCTACTTACATGTGTCTTCATGGATATTCATTTCCTCATCCACTTCCAGGCCATTTGCACTGCTCCGCTTTAGTCTGTTTACCTTTGCCACACTTTACACAACTATTGTATGTGAGGCAATCCAATACCAGGCCCCTACCTGACACTCGCTGATGGCCAAGCACGCAAGGCAATAGACTTTATTAGCAGAAAAACTAGCTGTAAGGTAAGTTCTAACTATCTGCAGCTTCTACATCAAGATTAATTACAACCTCCCTGAAGATGGGGCCTCAGTTGCCTTGAAAGCTTGCACATTGTATTAGGTTCAGTTAGCCAATAAAAGGTGTCATTTTCCTTGACTCTTTATTATCCTCAAGGAAAAATGCAAAGTTCTTCAGCTAGGACATTCGAGGTAATTTTAGGCTTATGAAGTTGATGTTTCCTGATCCTCCTCTCTAATCCTCTGTCTTAAGTTGTCATTGTGAGCAGACCCGAGGGATATAGTTTCTTTCTAAACTACCAACTTTAGAGCAGAACCAGTTCATTGTCCTGGGTTCTTATCCCACTGTTAACACCTGTGTTGTGACCAAGTGTTTTTTGAGTGAGAAACAAATTTAGCAGTGCAGGTAGCTCCACCCTTACAGATAGTTTACAGACATCTGTGAAACTTTGTCTCTTTCAGGTTCAATTCATGGACATTAGTAAACTGACAAAAAAATTAAAGGAACACTTTGAAAACACACCAGATCTCAATAAAATCTTGCTGGATATCTATACTGATATGGACTAGGTAATGTGTTAGGAACAAAAGGATGCCACATCGTTTGATGGAAATAAAAATGATTAACCTACAGAGTGCTGAATTCAAAGACTCCCTGAAAATCAAAGTGAAAAAATAATGCGGCAGGCTAGTCCATTTTGACGAAATTTTATTGCAGCAACTCCAAACCGTACTCATTAGTTTGTATGGCTCCCATGTGCTTGTATGCATGCCTGACAACACCAGTACAGGTTCCTAATGAGACGATGGATGGTGTCCTGGGGGATCTCCTCCCAGACCTGGACCAGGGCATCACTGAGCTCCTGGAAGGTCTGAGGTGCAACCTGACGGCATCGGATGGACCGAAACATAATGTTCCAGAGGTGTTCTATTGGAATTGGATGGTATCAATTTTTTCATCCTCCAGGAACTGCCTGCATACTCTTGCAACATGAGGCTGGGCATGGTCATGCACCAGGAGGAACCTAGGACCCACTGCACCAGTATAGGGTCTGACAATAGGTCCAAGGATTTCATCCCGATACCTAATGGCGTCCCTCCATGGATATGCCTTCCCAGACCATCATTGACCCATCACCAAATGGGTCATGCTAAACAATGTTACAGGCAGCATAACATTCTCCATGGCTTCTCCAGACCCTTTCACCTCTGTCACATGTGTTCAGGGTGAACCTGCTATCATCTGTGAAAAGCTCAGGGCACCGGTGGTGGACCTGCTAATTCTGGTATTCTGTGTCAAATGCCAATCAAGCTCCACGGTGCCGGGCACTGAGCACAGGGCCCACTAGAGGACTTTGGGCACCTCAGGCCACCCTCATGAAGTCTGTTTCTGATTGTTTGGTCAGAGACATTCACACCAGTGGCCTGCTGGAGGCCATTTTGTATGGCTTTGGCAGTGCTCATCTTGTTCCTCCTTGCCCAAAGGAGCAGATACCGGTCCTGCTGATGGATTAAGGACCTTCTACAGCTCTGTCCAGCTCTCCAAGAGTAACTGCCAGTCTCCTGGAATCTCCTCCGTGCCCTTGAGACTGTGCTGGGAGACACAGCAAACCTTTTGGCAATGCCATGCTGGAGAAGTTGGACTACTTGTGCAAACTCTGTAGGGTCCAGGTATCACTACCAGTAGTGACACTGACCATAGCAAAATGCAAAACTAGTGAAAATACAGTAAAGATGAGGAGGGAAAAATGTCAGTGGTCTCCACCTGTTAAACCATTCCTGTCTTGGGGGTCGTCTCATTGTTGCCTCTCTAGTGCACTTGTTGTTAAGTTCAATAGCACCAAAGCAGCTGAAACTGATTAAACCCCCCCCCTCTGCTACTTAACTGACCAGATCAATAGCCCAGAAAAAGTGTTCCTTTAATTTTTTTGAGCAATGTATATATACAGTATGCATATGTATTGTATATTGTCAGACACACAAGCATGCCTTATGAGTATGGGACTGAATAAAATTATGGAGAAGAATTTGGGTGTAAAACCAGCACTTACATAGTTTACATTTGATTTAGAATAGAAGAGAACTATCTGGAGAACCAGTGATGTCACTTCTGGCCGAATGAACACTCTTCCACCTCAGCATAAGCCATCTGACTAAGAAGTCTTTGTCAGTCTGCACCTACAGTTTGAGGGGGACGTAAATCTGAGAGAGAGTTTAATCTTACACGTCATGATTGACGTCATCAGTACAAATTATTTACTTCCTTTTTTTTTCAAATAGCCCCCTTTTCTTCAAATAACAACTGTTCTTCAAAATTATGGCTTAAAATTCCCATGACAGGTAGATATTTAGAGGAGGTGCTTATTATTTGTACTCGTTAAAAAAAAATAAAAAATTATATATCTACAGTATATGAGGAGAAAAGGAAATTAGATTAGTTACAAAAGTTGTGGTCTGTCTAGCTGTCAGTGCTTCTTGGATAGGTTCCAATCCCCATGATTATCAACTGAATCAAACAGATTTAATAATGGATTGATTATATATGAGAATGCAATCTGAATGAGTAGTTTGATAATGATTGGTTCTTTGAGCTTGATGCTGCCAGGACAGGCTTCAACCTCAATGATCTTGAGCTGGATTAAAGAGATTTAAAATTGGATGGGAATATGAAATAAACTTAAGAACTAAAATTTTTAACTACCTTGTGATAAACTGCCAGCCTGTTCCAGTTTCCTTACTTGGGTAACAAATCCATGATAATAAAATTGGATTTTAATGGATGGATTTATTAGTGGATTATCCAGTAAAAACTGATCAAATCTATTCTGTGTTTTTTTTTCTTGTGAGCCATATCATTTTTAATAATATGGTTTACCCTTGTGCAATAACTTACTTTAAAAACAATCTGAAGTTAAATGGCAAATGAATATCTAATTGAAAACTGCTTAAGATTTGCACTCTGGAAATGTTAAACTTCAAACAAAAAAAAGAATAAGAAAGTCCCCTTCAGGATGAACATATCCTCCTAACATATGCTTAAGTGCACTAGCATGCCATTCCATATTGTTGAAAGTTTCTGAAGTGTCAGGGCTGCATTTGTTGTGAGAGTTGAAAGTGTTATAAACTGCCAAGAGCAAAGTTTTAAACAAACACCTTTTAAACTCAGTTCCCCTTGGGACTCTGTCTCTTGCAGGCAGATGAATTAACTTCCTGACCCTTTGATCCCTGAGGAACTTATTTGATTCCTCCTCAGTAAATCCAAACCCATCAGAGGTCATAGTGCAGCCAAGCCTCTGCAGGATGAACACACAGGGGTTCCAAATGTCATTGTCGAAAGAAAAAAATAAAGTAATGGCTAATGCTCATGAGGAAAGATGTAAAGTAATCTGTAGAGTATAGCTATTATACTCAGCCATCCTTGTTGTCAATAATGTTTTATATTATGTATTTGTAGTTGAAGAAACTGATTAAATAAAGACATGCCTGTGTCTTTAGACTATTTATTGTGACTGTTGAGGGTGCCCAGAGAGAAAACTCGAGCTTTAGCCATTCCATGATTAAAAAAAGATGTATTCATGAAGATGAATAGAAAAATAAATTCACAGTCTAAGTGGCTCTGACCACTGACACTTTATATTTAAATCCTAGGCAATTCTTTTAAATTAAGTCATTTGTAGCTCCTTTCTCCAGTTTTGTTTGACACCAGCTTAGGCACCTCCTTGTGTAGTACATAGAATGCTCTAAGGGCACAATTCCTTCATTTTTATCTGCACTGATAAGGTCATGAGACCATGAGATCTATCTATCTATCTGCCTGAATAGGAGATTCCAGTTTTTGATTTTTAATAAATTTGCAAACCTTTCTGAAAACATGTTTTCACTTTTTTGAGTTATTAAGTATAAATTGATTGGCAAAAATAGAAAATGTATTAATTTAAAATTAAATCTATAACTCAATAAAGTGACAGAAAGTGAAGGGATGTGAATACTTTCTAAATCCACTATGTATGTATGTGTATATTTATATAGTCATGCACATATGCTTAGGGGAAAGTTTCAGGGTTCTGGTGATGGTAATTCCCCACCTCTCCACTGGTTGGCAACTGTGTACTAAAGCCTTTTCTTTTACTCCCTCTACAGACTGGAAGACTGACAGCTTTAATACCAAGGATGTCCATGTCTCTCCACCTGGATCTGCCTTTTTCTGGCGGAAGTGCTTAACACTAGAATTACCAAAAAAAACTTGTAGATCCGACCCACCTTAAATCCCTTCACACTTCTCCGTCAGTGTCTTTTGTCCTGTAAATGTGCCAATAAAGACAAGCAGCAAGCAGCCTACTATCCCATCCCCCACCGCCGCAGAACGGGCACAAAGTTCTCCCATCTCATGCCTTGATTATCTGGGAATAAAGTGCTGGAGTTTAAACCGCAAGATGTTATGCGAATGAATATGAATAATATGAATAATGTTGTATCAGTGCCACAATGTTTTCCAAAATGTACTATACAGGTCATAAAATGAATAATTCCAAATATCATATATACCTATGTGGGCAGCACAGTGGCGAAGTGGTAGCGCTGCTGCCCCACAGTTAGGAAACCTGGGTTCGCTTCCCGGGTCATCCCTGCGTGGAGTTTGCATGTTCTCCCTGCTTGTTTATTGCTTACGTATAATTTGCGTATTCTTACGTTTATTTTGCTAATGCAGATTCACTAAGTGAACTTTTGATGTTTTGCAAGTATGTTCAATGCAGAGCGACAGCTGAGGAACTGTTTAAGATTCTTGGCTGTTACCTGACAGAACAGGAGCTAAAATGGAAGAACTGTGTGAGCAATTGCACTGATGGTTCACAGACCACTTAGAGAAAAGGAGTGGATTGCCGGTTATAATCAACAGGGTCTCGCCAAATGTACAGTGAACGCACTGCTTTTTACACACAGAAACACTGGCATCCTGGAAGATTAGCCTGGACTGCATTAGGTTTTTACTGTTGTTGTTAGCATGGTGAATTTCATCAAACCAAGACCTCAGTGATATATCTGGATAGTTGAATAACTTAAATCTGCAGCATAAGGGCAAAGACAAGCACCTTCTTCACCTGGCAGACAAGATCAGTACATTTATTTGAAAATTGGAGATTTGGGACAGGAGGCTTAATCAAAGAAATACAGATTCTTTCAAAAATCATTTGCTGAAACCAGTAATTCTGGAGACATCAACAAGACTCCCTGTCTCAAAAGTATTTCCCAAACAACTGTGCTCAGTATGAGTGGGTGATAAATCCCCTCAATACAGCAACACCTACTGATTTCAGCTCTCCTAAAGAGGACCAGCTCATTGAGATGATGTCTGATTCCACCCTAAGCTGAGGTTTACAACTCAGAAACTGAATGGATTCCGACTCTTCATAGAAAAGTTGTAACTACTCATAGGACAGAAGGGTTTGAGCATTCTGCTTCCCTTTGTAACATTTTACTGTATTTCTGTGAGACTGGATTTTCAGCTGTTGTCTCACTGAAGACAAAGCACAGATCTAAGCTCATCACTGAGTACGACTTGAGATCCCAGTTTCAAAAGATGTAAAACATTAGAACTTTAGAACAATGTAGCCAAGAACAGGCCATTCAGTCCAACAAATCTCTTTAATCCTATCCAATTAATTCTTCTAGAATAAAATTAAGTCAATTTTGAAAGTCCCTAAAGTTCTACTATCTATCACACTACTTAGCGTAGTCAATGTGTCTATGGTTCCTAATGTTTGTGTGAAATTTACCCTTGTGTCCCTGTGTCACTGCAGTCACAAAGTAATAACACGTGAGTTCTCACAAAATGACATTTGCTCTTCTTCTCGAGTAACTGCACTTCATTTTCAAGTTATTATTGTTTTGTTTATTATTATCATTTTTGCACTTGTACTTCTTGTATTTCAACTTTAAAAAATTCTTTCTTGTTCAGCATTTTTGACAAAACACACAGAGACTTATGGAGAAATGAAAAAAGAGACAAAAACATGTTTTAATAAACTGAATGGTACAGAAGGTTGGCCCAGTGAACAGGTTTGTTGTAAACAAGCAAAAGTGACACAAAACTGGAAAACATCTTAAAAAAGAAAGAGAAGAATTCACTGTGAGAGATGAATTCTAAGGGGTAGAATACTATGTATATATAGTTGATGCCTTGAAGTGCTAGAGTCAAGAGTAAGGCCTAAGGAAGAAAAAAGGGAACAGCCAGGCATGACACATGTAATGTTCTTCAAGAGTGCTGGGAGGTAGATAACATACCAGGTAGTAAGGATTCTGAGCTGTCCTTATAATGAGAAAGTAAAGCAACAGAGGTCTATCTTGTCCTTTAGAGGGCAATGCAAAGTTCCAGGCTGCAATCTCACTAAAAGAGTCCAGGTAGTGAAAACATCCTGCTGATATATATATATTGTGATAGACAGCCGGCAGCTCAACCCCAGAGACTGGAAGGATGGGGAAACGCAACTATTTTGGGACATTGCCTCCCCCAAGACTTCTATATGGCATCTTCCATACAGTGTAGCGGTGCCCTGGATTCCAGCAAGGCACCATGGGATATGGAGTTCTGCATCACAGCCCTGCTGGATACCCTGGTTGCCGCCAGGGGACACTGTGGGAAGATGGTGGGAGACGAGATTCTCACCTAGCCTGGAAGTACTAGTAGATCATGAGGACAGAAGTCCCGAAGTACTTCCGGGCTGACTAGAAACTTGAATTCTCCATCTGACCTGCTTCTGTTCTTCCATCCACCTGACTTGTTAGCACTTCCGGGTCAGACACTATAAAATAGACTGCTGGGAACACAGCCAGTAACCCAGAGTCAGGTGGAGGTATATACACTAAAAATTCACCTTTCAGACAAACTGGAAAATTGAAAAATGTCACTGGTTGAGCACAAAACACATCTACCTCACATCTACAAAGTCTGAGAATGTATAGAATCTGAGGAATGTAAAGTAGGATCAAGTAAATATTCACATACTCAGCTGGTAGCAGTAAGATCACAACTGCCTTAGCACTTCTGCTACACTACTTCAGAATAGCTTCTCCTAGAATGCATAGGGCGAAGATCCAGAGCGAAATTAAAAGTAAGGAAGAAAGGTTTCAGATCAGGCCAGGTTCGATATAAAGAAGAATGTTCAATCACTTTTAAATAAGTTGGAGGAACTGTTACATCTCATGATCAATCATGGAATGTTCAAGTACTGTGAAATGTTGTGTACTGTGGAGAATAGGGTTAAACACCTACTTCAGATACTATTTTAATGCTGTATAGGTTTCATCTGATATGTTCAGAAGGAGTAGAAAAGGCAGGAGATGAACTGGAAATCTAAATGTGAATGGGCAGTGGTAAAAAAGCAAGAACATTATAATTACAACTAAAAGATGTAATCCAGACATTGAAATACTGACTGAATTTCTTCATGTTACTGCCTAGGGAGAGAAGTTACATCATCCTGACTGCTGTTTAGTAACTCAGCAACAAAAAATTCACTGTGTTACCAACACTCTAATGATGAATCATTCTGACCCTAGAATTGCTGGTAACTTCACATTCCATTTGTAGACACAACAAGCAGCACCTGCTTTATCCCAATGTCAATATCTTTAAATGTAAAAATGTGTCCCAACTGGGCAGATCTGAATCTTACTGCCACCTACAAGCCTTGTTATCAGACGTCTGCAGCTCTCATACTATCCAAGCCAAAAGTCATTGTGGGTGTTGTGGAAAGCTGTTTTATTATTTATATTTTTCTTGAGATTATTTTATGCTTTCTCCTCTGTCTAAAATGATCCAGTCTTTTTTTGCATCCCCTCAGCTAGTAACACACATAATTGAATAATGTAATACAATATTTTGAATTTTCACATATTTTGAATTTGACAGTACAATGAAATTATTCAGATAATAGTTGTTATCATATAGCCACAATGTATTGTACGACGATAAAATGTGATGCTCATAAGAGTTTCACAATTTACTGTATGTCTTGGAAAGGGCATAACTTAAAAGCATGTGATACTGAAAGAATGAAGAAAAGAATTCAAATAAACAAACAAATATTAAAAGACATGCTCTCCTGAAAATTGGGGGATTAATTATTTTTTTGTCTCTAGCAACACTTTGATTTTCTCAGACATTTAGGCACTTCACCCTTACCCTGTCATATGACATTCTAGTGACAGATGCATTACTCGTTGAAATAAAGCTCTTCCACCTCTTCCTTTTAAACAGGGGTAGAAACTCTATTACATATACGTTGTAGTAGTTCCACCGTATGTTATTTCAACTATGGACACTATGGGTGGCTGATGATGTCTTATTATATAAGTCTTCTAGAATAGGGCTTGGCATTTTATACATTTCAAAAGTGGATACAAATCTTTGTGACTTGAGTCACTTTTCTGCAATACATCTTACCTTTCCAAGAAAGTAATAACAAATATCTCAAGCAAAAGAAAAACTGAAAATTGCACCCTCCCAAATATCTGTCCTATCTAGGCACTTCACTCCCAGCACATTCAGTCTCTATCAAGCTTTATCTAGGCACTTCACTCCCAGCACATTCAGTCTCTATCAAGCTTTTTTTCTTTTAATTCCTCTTTTGCAGTTCTTAGCATCTTTAACTCTGCTACCTCTAACTCTGTCTCCTGCTTTCTGGTCAGTGCCATTGTCTCCAACCCATATAACATAGCTGGTCTCACTACCATCCTGTACGCCCTCCCTTTCACTCTTGCACTAATTACTAAAAACATAATAAGTATATATTAAGATACATATTTGTTAAAACTCATAGAAAACATAGCAGGAACTTATTAACATAAATGGAATGCAACAATAAATGTGCATGGATTAATTCTTTTGATAATTCATTTGAACTTATTTAATTTAATATTTTTGCATCAATATTGTTACTTATATTTATTATTTGTATAACTATGTATTTAACAGTTTTGTGTATTTAGTTTCTATTTGCCTCTGCCTACCTGCTGTGTTCCATGTGTTTTGTGGGTGTTCCCCAAGAAGTGGGGCTACTTGCCTATCATTGGATAGGGACTGCCCTTAACCCTATAACAGGCTGAGGAAACAAGAAGTCTCTTGCGGTTCATTGAATGCACATTGGTGAGTTCTGCCCTTCTGTACAAATTATTCATTGGGATTCTGGATTTTTTTACCTTTTGCCCTATCTTTGATCATGCCTTTGGATTTAATATTGGGACTTGCTTGCAATTGGATTGACTATTTTAGGCAACCCCTTCTGTGTCTTTTGTGTTCCTCAGAGCTTCCTTTGTTTCAAAGCATATTTGCAAAATGTTTTTATTTATAAAGATTCTTCATTTGTCCCTTTTCCTTTAAGCCAAAGGTTTATAGATCCTTGTTTTTGTGGAGGAGCTATTTGTTATAGTTTCAAGACATTTACCTATATTGTTCAGTTTCCCGTTCTAAGGGCCTGCTCTGTAGCTACTTTGAGAGGTTTCATCTAGAAGTCTTGTAAATAATGCTTTTCATTTACTAGTGTATTTCCGATTACTGGATGCTTTGCTTGTATTGTAGGTTTCTTTTCATTAGCATTTTCATTTTCATATTGGGACTTGTTGTTGGTTTTAGACAAAACTTTTGTTTTGCCCTTTCATGCCATCTGACTTATTTTTTCTCTTTTGTTAATGAATTTGACAATTTATAAAGATTTCTGTTTCGATTTATCAAGCCAGAGATTTAATGGTTCCTCACCCTTGAAAGGCGTTTTTGTATATCTATGATACATTTGTTTTTTTTTTTTCTTTTAACACTAATTCCCATTTTGGCCTTGTTAAGGCTGTAGCCTGACTTTAGAGTTTGGGGGCTAGCTGCCTTGGTATTAGGCTAAATCTGGGCACTTTGGTGAAGGTCCTGGTCTACTTTGTGAGACTTTCAAGGAGCCTCATACCCATTTCTGCATGTCTGAGACACCGAATCACAATGATCCTTTATTGCTGGCTGTTTTGGTAGTTGGGATGTTTTGAGTTTGAAAAATCAGGTGTGGCTGGGTGACCCATCAAATGCTAACTTTTTATCTAGTAATTAAAACAATTTAATTTTTTTTTTCTTCTAACTGCTACCCCGGCAGAACACCTGTAAAAAAACAGCTGCACAATACTGTGGCTGACCATGCTTTCTTTACTACTTTTGAATTTGTGGATTTTTCACATTTTGCTTTGTTCAGTTACAATTTTGATTTTCACCATTCATTATTGGTTTGTTTATTTTGATCATCTAACTTCCTAGTTATGGAAAGTGGTAAAAATGGAAGAGCAATGAGTGATGGGAATGGAAGTACAGGGGAAGAGAAAGTGCAGGAGGCCAAAGCAGAGGTGGATGGATAAAGTAAAAGTAGATCTAATGGGAAAGGGCTTCACTGGCGAGGATGTGTAGGACAGAGATGTTTGGAGAAAGTTAATCAAGCACATCAACCCCAGATAGAAGAAGAAGAAATGGGTCAAAACTGACTTATATGACATGGCCAGATAACAATTTTAAAACTATGCCATGTACTGTTCATTATTTGGGGAGAATGTAGGGAAAGTCAATAAGTGTCATGCTAAACTCATGAAATGTAAGGAGCTTTTACTATTTTCAAACCACAAAACCAGAGCACGTTTGACATGAAGATGCTGTAATAGTTAAGGGTAACTTTGTTTTTCAGCTGTATAATAATAGGATCCTTACCAAATGCCTTGTCACCAAGTTATGCCTGGCAGTGAAGCATAGCAGCTAGAAGACTCACTCTCTGGCCCTAAATATATCACATAGGATCCCAGTGTTCCATTTGTAATATCTTCCAGTAGTAAACAATTATAATGCTTATTAACCTTTTAAGCCCCCTCCGGTTAAGGTATTCTTGTCTGCCTCTCTCTCTTATTTTTTTAAATTTACTTAGCTTAAAGGAGTATATCTCTTAAACACATGGCGGCCACCTTGCCAATCTCTCTGTCTCACCTCTTCCTCATATAACTACTAATACTTCTCTTCACAAAGAACAGTTGTTCATGACTTCCTATTGCAAAATAGAGTAACAGAAAATAAAGTAATTCTTATAACAAGTGCCCATTTATGCCATTACCTAGGATCAGTTTTCTGTGTCAGGGACTGTCCTAAAATCTACCATGGCCTCTACAAAATACCATGCTGCGGCTGTCCATTGAGGCATTACACTTCAGATGTCCTATTCAAGAGCCTGTCCCTAGCTGCACACAATGATCTTGCTGTTCCCTAGCAGTTCTTCACTCAGGCCAGATTTAGAGTTTTTTCCATTCCAAGCATGAGACACCTAATTTATAAAGTCTGCAAAAGTGACCAGACAGCCACCCTCTCGATTTCACAATGGTAAACTTAATTATATTGTTGCCCTGGAAAACTATTATCAAATGACTCGTGTGGACAGGTGCTCACCATTTGTTATTAAACAAAATGATGTTGTTTCATCTTTCTCTATTCTCTCTGTTTGAAATGCACATTTGAATAAATACTGATTTATTATTATTTCATAAACAAACATTGTCTCTTAATTGATGTTTAAATATGAAAGTTTGAAAAACGAGACAGTAATTTGTCTCAAGTGCCTATTTGATGTTGTTATTAGGGATTAGCATTGTGGAGCCAGTTTTATAAGGTAAGAAAAAATAAATTGACATTGGTACATCAGTGACTGGAGCAAAACTAGACAAATGTTCTAAATCACAGTAATTTAATATAATGTCCATGTCCAGTGAGAGCAATAATGGAAATAATAAATACTATAACCAATGATGCTTATCCTCCATAAGCATTGAAAGAAAACCTCAAGAAAACTTTCTTGAGCAAATATTTGGAATATTATAATGTCTACCATGACCGTCTAGACAGTCTGGTTCCCTTTCACTTGTTAACCTCCTTGAAACAATATCTATGTTAGTCCGTAGACTGGAAAATTATGAAAAGTGGTCAGACTGAATATTTTACAGCATGACTTATTTGCACCACTTTCTAACGAGAAATGTGACAAAAATCTTTTTTGTTTGCCTTTTACATTTTTGTCTAGCTGACATAATATTTAGGAATTACAATGGAAACGTGCACAGTGAAGAAACAATGAATTTCTAGTTGTTTATAATCAAGCACATTTCAGGGTTTTATTAGAGAGATGTGTTTTTTTTTGTTAGTGACTCTTAAAAGTTTAGTCTGCTCTTAATTTTATTACAGTGTCATGGCATGCTCATAGACCAATAAACTTATTATAAAATATGCACATTAATGTACAAACTTTAATTTATTTGATTCCAAGTGACTTATATCAAATAAATTCACTTTCAATTCATATGTAAAATGGAGATGGATTTAGAACACTTTTAAAAATGAGAAACATTGTACCATAAGAAAATAAAACATCTTGACAAACAGATGCTGCTCCAGATACTTTTTAAAAACCCTCAAGTAGTTCCACATTCCTGCAACTCCTTATTTAAAGACAATCTCCCCAGATTCTGTCTTGAATTTATTTCCCCTTTATTTTCAACAGTGTCCCTAATCGTCAATATAATTTAACTAAACTGATTAGATTTACAATTATCTTTGAGAATTTTATAGACCCATACAGTTGCCTTCTCTGTTAAAGACTAAAAAGACTTAATTCCCTTTGTTTTTTAGAGGAGGACATATCCTTCACTTCATGCAGTTGGTAGTTTCCTGTGCAGATTTCCTAAAGCTGCTATGTCATCTTTCGATTATGGAAATCAAAAATGTACATTTTATTCCAGATACAGTCATACTAGCATATTACATCCTCTCACAACATAAAGTGCTTTTATTAAAACCAAACATTGTTCAAAACAGTGCAGTGCTCCACTCCAATAAATAAATAAATAATCCTTTTAACAACAAGTGCTCATGGAGGTTAAAAATAATCAATACAATAAATATTTCTTTAAAAGAGAGGTTAAAAAAAACACAGTTTAGGAAGCTGTCCAGAAACACATGAGCCCTAATGCAACCGTTTAAAAACTGTTCTCTGTCTGTCTACCTCTCAAAGGTTTGGAGCAGAGGAGACGCCCCTCTGACAGATACAGCTTCATTTCTCACTGCGGGTCTGGGTCCCAGCAGGGGTCCCAATCCAGGCCCAGGTTTGGGTCCTTACTGTCCATGGACCTCAGCAAGGCTCACAATCCAAAACTCCTTTCGCCAACTCCTGCTGCCTTCCCAGACTTATGTGGTGAGCAGCACACACTCTGATCACCCCGTCAGCAGCCCTGAGTGTTGGTCACATGCTCTCTGCAGGGCTCTCCTCCTCACAGCTGCCTTCTTCCTCTCGTGCTTAAGCTTGATCTTACTCTCTTCGCTTGCTCACCCACGCTTGCACTGGCGTTATCTCTCATCTTTCTGCCTGCTTCTCTCTCCTTACTTTAACCTCCTTCTGTTTTTTCTTCTCTCTCTTTCTCCAATCTCTGATCTCCCCCGGTCGTGCTGGCTTCCCCTTGCATGCCTCCATGGGCACAGCGCCTTAATCATGCACAACAGAAAGTCAGTGAAGCAATCAAGACAGACCGCACCCTCATGTGCAGGCACTCTCCATCTCAATCATCTCACCAACCTCCCGCAACTGTGTGAGCACGTACACCCACAGAAATTGAGCTGGCCATTCAATTATTCATTTATTTTAAGTGGACCACTGATATGTTAAGCCCCAGAGTCATTATACAATACTTCCATTACTTAACAATTTGGTAATGGAAATCTACGGACCTGTACTTACTTTCCACAGTGACTTAAACATTATATTACTGTAAATAGCACCATTAGGAACACATTTAAAATGACCATATAGTGTGACTTTTTATGACCTGGAATCTTGTGATGGACTTTATTGTCTAGTATCTGTTCTGCTTCACCTTCTACCCTTAAGTGACCTGAGGTAATATTGTATATTTCCTCCCAAACTTCATGTTTCTCTTTCTCTTTCACTCACTCTCTTCCCCTCTTGCACTGGTGCCCTAGTCTGTCACCCTTACCTACCCCCTCAATACACACATAGGGCTTACCTCCTTTTTCTTTCCACAATACTCTTCCAATTAACATCCACACTTCCAGAGTAACCGTAACCCCCCCACACCTCCCCCCCACCCCCCCCCCATTGTAAACCACTTGAGGGCATTGCAGCACCCCAAACTCCCGACACAACTGCACAGCCACAAATCCTGAGTGTATACAAATAATTTATTGCACAAGTACCTTTCAAAACAGGCTTCTCTGTCACTCCACTCCACCTTGATCGGCTTTGTCCTCTTCCACTCTTCCATGGTTGAAGAGGAGTGACTTCTTTTATACCAAATCCAGTCATCATTGAAGTACTTCTGAGAGAAATACCCCTTTCTACCTACAGTACATTTTAGAAGAAAATTATTTTCTGCTGTGATTGAACCATGCATGGCATGGTGAAGTAATCTTTGTGGGGCCAAGATCTCAGCTATTATCCTTATAATCTTTCTTGTATCCAGCTTTTTAAATTTTTTGATGGAGGACAACTCCATGTGCAACATTTTCCCAGCATAAAAGAGTGCCAAGTGGAATATCTTTATGAAAAATAATGACTTTTTGAGCAAAAGTCAGTGAATGGAAGAGTATAGAGAGAAAATAAACAAAACAAACCAAGCTGCCTCTCTGGGCCTCATCACTAAATCCCTCTCTGTTTTGTGGGTTAATTTTAATTTCCCATTATTTCAAAAAACAGACCAACAGTTACAGACTCTCCCTAACTTCTCCTGTCACTTATCCTGTTCTCACCCCTTGCTCATACACCCATCACAACTCCCAGCTCATTTGGTCAGTGTTGATGAGATTGCTTTATATTCAACCTTTGGGTTATTTACAGGGTATTACAGGGTATTACTAAACAACTTCCAGGTTGAGGAGCCCTCCAAGGAAAATACTGTGGTCTGCCTCCCAGAGATCTCTCTAGAGGCCCTAAGTCTTCTCATATTTCAGAGCCCAAATAAACATTTAGAGGGCTGGACACTCTAAGCATTGTAAATACTGCTAGTTCAGCATTGCTGAGAAGAGGATTCCACCTGAAGCCCTGTGCTACAACATGGCAATTTGTGGCTACTTTTTTCAGGTGTTTTCCAATAGATTAGCACCTTTAGATTAACCATTATCAGGGAACTCAATAAACACAGTTTATCTCTCAGAAATCTGTCAAACACTATATCCAGATATACTGTAGTGATATGCTGGAGATAACCTTTTGAGAGCTGCTAAGCCATTGCTTATCATGGATCCTGTTTTTGTGCATGAATGCAGCAGTCCGCTCATTGAGCCTGCCCAATATTCAACAATTAAACAGTGTACTGTACATTTAGAAATGCTAACTGTAGGGTAGGGGAGAGCGGTGCTGATATTGACATTTATTTCATTTGACTTGACATGGAGCATAATGGATGGCTAGTAATATTAAATGCTTATGTGTTTAGTCTGTATCTCATTGTGATTAAATAAATAAATAATATCATCCATCAATACTGATGTCTGCTATGCAAAATGGAAGTTGTAATGGTACAAATGAATGTATTACAAGGTCCCATCTTTTAACCGGCTTCCATAGGGTCTAAAGTGTTTTGGAATTTAGAAGTGTTCAGATTCTAGAACAGTCTAAACCTAGAGCTTAGAATCAGCATGATTATGGACATTCTGCGTATCTTCCTTAGGTATCGGGAAAGACACCTACAACCCAGCTTTTTATTAAGTTTAGAAAAAATACCTTCTGGTACGTCACAGGTATTTGAGGTGTTTAATATATGCCACACGATTGGTAAGTGGCGTTATTTCAGTGTAATAAAGTGCACTCAAGTTCTTTCCTTTCTCATGATCTGTAACTATTCATGATCTGTAACTATTATATCTATTTTGAATGGGGCAGGTGTATATTTATGGTCTAAGTTGGCTGCTTTTCTCCTGCTCACAAGTGTATGATGCTTACAGATGAAACATGGTTTCTGTAATGGAAAGCATCATTCACTCTATAGCATTTCAGAGAAATTTGGATCTTCTGTTGATGCACAGATTAACAATAAGGAGAACCCTAAACAGAAATGCTGTCAGTCAGGGTTGCCATGAAGAAGCTTTTTCTGACAACAAAAAGAAATACAATGCTGGCCATCAGAAGTTTGTTAGAGACCAGCTGCATAAACCCGAAGAGTTCTGCTGTTTGTACAGATGAGTCCAAAACTGAACTATGTAGGCACAACACCAGTGTACATGTCAATGCAGACTACCACCAACAAACCCTATCTCTCCTCTGAATAATGGTTCTGGGAGGGCCCTTGTTTGAATATTTTCCTAACTCTGGCCCTAGACAACCAGAAATCATTAAGATAATCATATCTATTGTGGGATATGGCCGGCTGTTCATCCCGGCCAATATCCCCAAGACCGCCAGATGGAGCATGCAGGTGCCCCGAATGCCAGCAAGGAATTATGGACAATGGAGTGTTTATTCACAGCCCTGCTGGATACCATGGGGGCCACCAGAGGACGCTGCAGGGAGGATCAAGGACTATTTTCCCTACACCCCGGAAGTCCGTCCCCGTCACATGGACAGAAGAAATGACGTACTTCCGGGATGAAAAAGAAGAGTTTTGATCTGACCCGAAAGTGCTAGGAAGTCACATGGACTGAGGGTTCAGAAGCACTTCTGGGTCAAGGACTACAAAGGACTTTGGGAAATCCCAGACGGACAAGCTGAGTCAGGA
Organism: Erpetoichthys calabaricus; assembly: GCF_900747795.2. Taxonomy (NCBI): domain Eukaryota; kingdom Metazoa; phylum Chordata; class Cladistia; order Polypteriformes; family Polypteridae; genus Erpetoichthys; species Erpetoichthys calabaricus. Next base: position 311,897,942 of record NC_041394.2, on the reverse strand, counting down.
GGAAGGGTGGCAACGCGTCTGGGAGTGGAGGATTGGTTATTGATTATTGTAGTGTGTATATTTATGAGTATAGTGGAGTGGAGGGTGCTTAATGCACATTATTGTGTAAATAAATATTATTATTGGACTTTTATCTGGTGTCTGGCGTCTGATCTGAGGGTTCAAGGGAATGATAGCACCCCCTATCTGTCACACTATCTATTATAATAAAAAATCTTGGGATGAGACGAGACTTTTTAGCCTGGGACGAGATGTGACTGTTTCAGTGAGATACTTTCACGTCCCACGAGATGAGACTTTGTGCCAAGAGATTTAACCACGCCCGGGGCCGGAAATAAAAGACAAAGAGTAGATAACAAAGTAGAATGTCGTAAAGAATTCAAAAACGTTGGCGCAATACACATGCAGAGCAGGTTAGAGATAATGAAAGTATTAAAATTCGAAAGTCTCAAAAAAATGATCATAAAGATCACATTAGCGTAAACAAACAGAAATTATTACTCTGCGAAATAACAGAACAGCAAAAAGAGATTGAATATATTTTTCGGATTTAAACTTTAAGTCGGAGATTTGTAGATCGTCTAATTCGTGTTGGCATCAGGGATAAGTACTGTTTCTTCCCAATGAAGAGGAGTATCTGCGAGAAATAAAAGATTTGTTGTTTGGTGAAAATGAAATCCACATCCGTGAGCAGCAGAGATGCAAAGTGGCTGGCGTGTAGCGCAGGCTGGGGGGTTGGCGAGCAAAGCAAGCAGGGAGTGAAACTCCCTAGTATTATGAAAAAAATCAATTAATTCTTGAAAACAGTGTCAGACCTTCAGTTCAGAAAGTCAAGCTGAGCACAAGGTGGATATTCCAACAATACAACAATCCTAAAAGTCCACTAAAGAATGCCAAGTCACAACCCTGACCCAAATCCAATTGAACTGCTGTAGCATAACCTGAAGAGAAGTCTATTTGCAAGACATCCTCAATCCTAACTGAAATGGTGGAATTTTATAAAGAGGTGTGGAGAAAAATAATTCCCCTTGCAAAACATCAAAGAACGATATTTGGTTATTTGAAGCAAATTTCTAAATTATTGACTGAAACACGCTCTTTTACTTTTGAACCTGAGAATATCTGGGGAGGTGTTCAATATCACAGTCTAATAATGCTTGGGTCTACATCCCTTACATATATGTGGGAAGTCATTCTATACATACACATACAAGAGTTCAGATTTACAGTTCTCTCTTTAAAATTACAAATCAAACAATTCAAATGTGATTAAAGTGTGCATTGCAGACTTTGACTTAAAGGTATTTAAATATATTTTGGTCACAGCATGAGAAATAACTACACTTTTTTTTTCAGGGCACCATAATGTTTAGGACTTAACAATGGCAGGTATATTAAAGCAGTCATATTTAGTACTTTGTCGCATATTCCTTGCATGCAATGACTGCTTGAAATCTGCAGCATCACCTGGTACCACAGTAACTTAGCAGTAAAAGTAGTAATATAGCATGACTTACTTCTTAAACCAAATTTCCAAAATAACAGTTGTCACAAATGTGATTCAAGAGATAAAAGATAATCAAGCTTAGCTTATTAAGACAGATTGCCCTTACAGTGTTAATAACCTGTTTAAAAGCTGTTTTTTCTATTTTTTCTTAGCTAAAGTCATCAGCTCTAATGCCCCTTTTATTTTTTTCTATCCTCATTTGCATCTTCGTTAAATGCCTCACAGCTTCATTCTGCTCTCGTCTGGGTCCAAAAGCTGTTCAAGCAATGGGAATAGTCATTATTTTTATTCAAATGAAACCGCACTGTGATATGCAAAGCTTTAGTACTGTATTTGTTTCTGATCTCCACCCATTCACTTGTGTTCTCCTGCCACGTCAAGTGCAATCAAGTAGAATCATGAATACTGGCATCAGAAGAATCCACCAGTTTTCATTATTAAAAAAAAACAGCCAAAATGCTGCTGGCATATTTCAAGCCAGTCTTCTGCATCAAAGGTTTCATATAATATCCGCCAAAATATACCTTCTCAGGATATGAGGCTGAACATCTGAAATTAATTTGTTGAAAGTTGATTATAAAAATACTGCAATAGACTTATAAAATCTTCCCAACCTCCAATTCTTTTACTCAAAGCTGAGTTCACATACTGTACAAAACATATCGGGTTATCATCCATACATCTGTGTTTCTTCATGACTATAATAACTGTATTATATTTAATACTAGTTGTGTTACACGGCTTCATCTGGGAAATTTCCTAAGACAATGAGCTTCATTTATAGTGCTGCTAATCAGATAAACCAAAAGTACTATGTAGCTAACTGAGTACTTCTCTCTGTAAGATAAGTATTATTTTTACCAATGGTTAATATACTTATAATGCCACATACTGTACAAATGGCCATGAGTAAAACATTTTTGCCATAGATCAATTTTTGTTTTTCCTAGGGACTGACCTTGGCTTTTGTTGATGCTTATTGGAAAACACAATTTTACAGGAAACTGGTAATTAGTAGGAATTATCCATTAAAAATGGTAGCTTCATTCAGATTTGAATGTAACACTTTGATCTGCAATCTTGTACTGTTATAAAGTTTTGAACGGTTTAGATCAAAAGCAATAAATAATGAATTGTGGTTTACTTTAACTTATTACATACAGCATTGACATTCACAAGCTGCACATTTAAGTAGCCAATGCAATGAACTGAACGTTTAAGGCATTGTATAGAAAAGAACAGGTAAAATAATATACTGAACTACAGTATGTACAATATCCACCTCCATTATGTTCTGTCCATGGGAGACACTGTTACTGAGCTGTGCCAGTGTTTAAACTGATCCTTGCTTGTGTTGTAAGCAGTGCTTGAATTGGCTGGTACACATCTTCAGTGTGCCAGCGCCTGCCTATTTCTGCTTTGCAAACCACAGCGGTGCAGCACAACCCATTCTGATCTTCAAGGGGACAATCCAATGTAGCTGCTAGTAAGTACGGCAGGACCAAGCATGAGTCAAGCACGTACCAAAAGAAATCTCTCAGACCAAAAGTCCAAGAAAGTGAAAATTCAAGGCAAACAGTCCACACAAGAATAGAGAAAAGTTGTTACACATGCAGAATAAAAGGCAAAAAAAAACCAAAACAAGTTTCTTCTGTTAATCTGTTGGGCTCTTGAGCAAGGCCCTTAACCTGCAATTGCTCTGTTCAGGGTATGACGTTAATCTGCATTCAGTGGTAGAATTGACACTCCAACCACCATAAAAAAACCTCATACTACTCCATTCCATTTGAACTAGTGTGGTCCTGAGGTGTCACCTGTTGCATGGCTGCACTCGGGTCCTAATCTGGGATCTAGTTTGTCACGTGGTGTGTGCGGAAATGCACCGTATCAGTGCATGCTCCTAACCTTCTCCTCATTCTTTAATCTTAAACTTTTTCTTGTAAAACTTCAGTTGTTTTCTATACTTAAAGAGGAGTTATTTCTCTGTGCTTTACTTCACATTCAGTACGTTCTAAACGTACGGCATTGCACATACAACAGCATGTTAAGTCACAGTTTCAAACCGTGTGCCCTCCATGCCTTACTCACAGTAAGGGCAGGTCACTAACTGAGATTGATCTGTAGTCAGAGGGACAAGAAATAGAATATACCAAGTCAATTCCTCTTCTGGGGGTTATAAGAAACTCCCATATACTATGCAATAATTTATAGGCAGACATTTAACATAACTAAGAAAATACTTCTATCAACTTAACATAACCTAAATAACTAGCAAATGGCTCCTACACCCAGATTTCCACCATATTGCATATATTTCATCACCATGGGCCCCTCTGCACCCCCTGTTCTTCAAAGTATACAATCCAAACTTCGTCCTATTCTATCAGAATTGTAAGTATTTGGATGTATTTTATACTGCATTGTGATGAGTAAGAAGAAGACAACAGAACAAGGAGTACTGTGTGTAGCCAAGGACGCAACTTGCTAAACAGGTCTTCTTTGAGGTCTGCCAAACTTTGGTCTTTCCACTTTGTTTCTAGTAGTGCCCTTCATTTGCATAAAGCGGCAACCTCATTTGTATGCGTAATTTCTCTCTTCCTTCTCATTGTTACTAACAAATATCAAAAAAATAGAAAAACATAAGTTGGCTAATTTCGCTTTTCTATCATGGAGCCATTTTTAAATCAAATCAATCAAAGCAGTTTTGAGATTTTGGGGCATTTAGTTATTTTGGGGGGTTTACCCCTAAATATTGATATATCAAAATGTCCTTTCCTAGCAGATGCCTACTGTCCTGCACATAGCATTCTGCCAAATTTCAGCTTTTTAACTAAGTGGCAAATAGTTTTTTTTGTTAATGAGTGAGAGACTGAATGAGTCAATCAGTCAACTTTGTGTAATATATATAGACTTAGACTCTCCTAAAACATCTTCTTAAGTATAAGTATTGCACTGTATATACTACTGAATAGTGTCACAAATGTGTTATACGTTTATTTTGCTATACTCCTTGAAATAACTTAAATGGATGGGAAAGTGGAAAAGGAAATCCGCAGCAAGCCATTCACTCTTAAACTTGAAGGACAGGGTATCCCACCAAAAGCCCACAGATTCAACCTTCTTCATAAATTATTGTCCAGAAAATAAAACTCAAGAAACAGTAAGTGTAAGACTGAAGTCAAGCAAAAAGAAGTTAAAGCTGTTACAGAAGAGAAAATTGTTTAGGGAGAAATAGAAGAAATGTTCTTAAAACCTCCAAGAATAGACTGATAATTAAATCTACGCAAAACGTTTCTGTTAATAGAGCAACAGAGGGATTTTGATAACAACAGGCTTTTCAATTCTTTTTGGGTAACATTAAGTCGAGTTTTGAAAGTTCCTAAAGTTCTGCTCTCTACCAAGCTACTTAGTACTGTAATTTATTGCACTTGAGAATCTCTGTGTGAAGAAAAACTTTGTATTGTTGTGCAAAATGTACACTTAATGAGATTCCGTCCTTGTCCTGGTTCTCTTGTTGAATAACTCATTTTAAAACAACAACTGGGATCCAGTGTACTAATTCCTTTTGATAATTTGGAAAACTTTAGTCATGTCACTTTTTAAACTGAAAATTTCCAACTGCTTCAGTGTGTTCTCAAAACTCACACCCTACAGGCTTTGGGTCAAGTCATTCTTCAATAGAACTCCTTTATCACTGCCTTTTCTCTTTTATAATATGAACAGAAAAATAAAGAACAAAAAACAAAAACTATAAACAGTACTCCAGATGAGGCCTCACTACTGTATAACTGTATATGCTTTGCAATAGAGTGTTGTACCGTGTTAGCCATAGATTGACACAGGAGAGAGTAGGATGAAATGACACCTTTTATTGGGTATCTAAACAGATTACAAATGCAAGCTTTTGAGGCAGCTAAGGCCCCTTCATCAGGCAAGGTGTAACAAAGAAACTGAAAAAAATCACTTTGCTGTCCCAATATTTGTAATCTATTATATTTGTATATTTTATATAATTTAATATTTATATAATATATAATAATATAATAAAAATAAAATAATATATACAGTATATATAATATTTGTAATCTATTTAGTTAGCCAATAAAAGGTGTAATTTCACCCTACTTCTCCTATATATACTTTGTGCATAATTCCCCTGGATTTCCCTACACATTGTGCTCTAAAACATAACTTCCTATTCAAATGTAACATTTTTGCTTTCTATATGTAATATCTTATACTGTAATTTACTCACGTAAAATATCATCAGTCATCTGTCTGTCGAAGCCTGAATTCCGTCCAAGTCCATCGATAGTATTTCTTCTAGTGCACCATAGCCTATGCTTTATAGGGGAATGCTGTGTGTTTTATTATGCTTCAAAACCTATCTAAGACTTATGAATAAACCCTACAGATCCCAGATTTTTTACTTTTATATTTCTAAAAGTTTTAGCTATAGTTGTAGCTATAGTTTTAGCTACAAATTTTATCTGATGTTTTGATATTACCTTCATTATTGCAGCTGCCTGGTTTTGATTTTTGCTTTGTTTTCTTGGCTGTCATTTATCTAATGGGCCATTCTGTTTTGTTTTAAAACCAACCTCTTTAAATTAGGATACAGCATTGATACCCAATTGGACCCCATCATAAACATAACAAATAAAAGGAAAATAAATTATAAAATATATAGAAAATTTCACATGTTATATTAAGCAGGCTAGTGACCAAGAGAGGGTTCTACTGAAGACTCACAGAACAGTAAAGCACCCTGAGAACAAAGCCCAAACTTGGTTTATGATGCAGTACTGACAAGGGACATTAAATTTAATAATGGTGCTGCACACCCCTGGGGATTATTTAATTTAGCAGAGTAGGTACACTGGAAACGCAGGGGAAGATAACTTTATTTTAAATAACAGTCTACCAGTCCATTACAGTTGCAGCAGGGAGTTCCTCTCCATTGTTATTTCCCTACTAACTTTTGTAAAAAAAAAGGCCACTTAAAGGACACCTACCCTTTTAAGTAGTGTTTGTGCTTTTGGTTTCTTTTTTTTTGGAGACTTGAGTATTTTGGTTGAAATTAGTGGCTCTTGCCTAGTAAATAATTTAGTTTTTCATTTAATTTGGTTAAAAAATGTAAGTTTCTCCAGGTCCCCGTTCTGACTTTTTCCAAAGTAGATATAATGTCAATTATTTTTCATCTACATAGTAGCCGGTGGTCTGGACTATAAAGAAGAGTGCCATGCATTGTACCATCTTCTGGCTTCCAGATTCTGAGAAATTCTTGCTACCTCTCCTAGCACGGGTTATTGGGATGTCTTCTAGATGGTTTCTTCTACTAGGAAGAAATTCCGTTCTGGTCTTAGGAATTTATGTTTTGCTTGATTAAAAGCTGAGGCATGGTTATTCCTTATTTTGTGAGATACTTTAGTTGAAATGCTTTTCTTTTATTGTATTAATTCATCAACCACTCTTGAAGAGCATTTATTTAAATTCGTCTATGCTGTTTAATTCTGTTTTTCTTTGTTAGGTATTTTCCCTTATTTAAACCACCATAAATGGCCCTGAAACGCTCTCAGTTATGGCTAGGGTAATTAAACTAATTAAACTGCATCTTGCTAAAGGCTGTGCCGTTATTAAGTTCTATCTTTAGGTGAGTTTCAGCTTGTCAAACTTGGACATTGAAATGGCAGGAGTACCTGGGGTCACCAGAAGGAGGGCTAGTAAATGTGACCTCAGGGATTTTTTTAGTGTTATTACCTTTCCTTCGTAACAAACCTAATTATCTTCAACTAAACAAAAACTCAGAATAAGATGATTTGTTACTTTCAATAGCTTTCTTATAGTAAACAATTTAAAAAACTCATAGTCGGAACAGGTTTTGGGAGTTTGGTGAGTTTTTTATACTGTCAATTTGTTTGCATCATTTGAACAACTGTGACACAGACATAATCTTTTCATTTATGCACATCTTTTTCTACATGCAAGATAAGGAAGCCTATCCGACTTCCAAAACTTCCTTTCAATACCTGCTGTATAAACTATACTATCCAGCAATTCTGAAGTCATAGAGAATATCATTGAACTTTACTGAATTCTTCAGAAGACTTTACCACTTGTTAATCTGAAATTGGGAATGGGAATGGGACCTTTTATTATATACTAGTCATTTATCCCGTTACAATAACGGGCGCTAGAACAGTAGTGCATAAACATTAGTAGGAACAGTCTATATTAAATGGCAAGGGACTTTGACCTCATTCTTTTTGTTGGTCGTATTTTTCTTTCTTTCAGCCTTTCTTTTGTTGATGTTTACTTGCTGAGCTGACCGTTCTTTGTGGGCTGCCGCCGTGTATTGTGTGTCTTTAATTTTCTGTGACAGTAATACTGTCTTGTACGGCTCTATTCAATAAGGGCGCGTAGATAATTTAGTTCAAATGGCTCTGGAATATGTGAAGAGCAACAGGTGCAGATCTTTATTTACGCGCGCCTTTATTCGCTGCGCCCAATTGAGGTCGTCCTTTTGAGGCTCGCCTTTTTGTGCGCGCCCTTATTGAAGGATACCGTCTTGTACGTCCGCTGGCTTGTACATCCGTAATATTCCTTTAATTTTCTCTGGCGGTAATACAGGCGTGCGCGTCGGTAATATGCCTTTAATCTCCTCTGACAGTAATACTGGCTTGTATGTGGCTGTAATATGCGTCACTGTATTGTGTACCTTTAATTTCCTCTCGCAGTAATACTGGTTTGTATTTCCGTAAAACGCCTCTAACTTTCTCTGACAGTAATATTGCGCATCATACCGTGCCGCGCGCATGCGCACTTCACCAGAAGACACCCACACACGGACACCTGGACGCACATAGGGATTTTATATATATATAGATTAAGATAATGATTTAAAAAGCAGCTAAAACACACTTTTCATTAAACTGCGCCAAACATAATCTAATGTTGTGGAAAAAAAACATTCCTCTATATTCGAGTACATGATTCAGATTCAGATGAACAGAACAATTCTTTATTTGCACATAGATATGTACAAATGTCTCGGTCCATGGAGTGAGCACTTAATTAAACGTTTCATTCTGTTTTATACTTTCCTATTACCATTACCTTATCTAATACATCTGACTCTCAATATGCAGAATTCTATCATCTTAGCCAATCGATTACAGCCACTAGTAACTTTGTATACATGTCGACTCTTCCATTATTCTAAATATTGCTACACGTTTTCCCATTGATCTTATCACTGCTTCATAATAGGGGTGTTTGGGCTAGTTTGTCCTTGCTTTTTAAGGGGGTGTTTGATACAGATTTACTCTATTTTAACGTGAGCAACTATTTTGGTGCCCCCCCTAAGATGAGGTAAAAGTCTCACATGCCCAAGCTTTAAGCCATGTTTAGTTAACCCTTTAGTCCTTATCCTTTTAATAATCCATTGTTACAACTTCATTTAAGTATATGCTTCTATTAAATTGTAAACATTATCATGTATTGATTAAGAATATTTGATTAAAGTTCTATACTAACTCAACTCAAAGTGATACAGAGTGCTCATTTCTTTCACCTTGGATTTTCCAAATTGTGTCTGGATCAATGTTGGATGCCATCTTTAGCAGTGGCCACTATGGGTCTTGCTTTGGGAATACCCCATACCAAAACTGGAATATAATATTTACTTACCTTTCAGACAGTTTTGAAAGTACATTAATCTCAAACCCCCTAACGGCACTATTCAGAATAATTCCACATGATAATTCACTGTGTAATTAAGAATCTTGTGGTCTTTGACATCATATTGTTAGTAGGTCATCTTGTCTTGCTCAACTGGGTGACTCCATATTCTTCTGCAATAAAACAGTACAGTAGTTATAATTAGAGAAAAATCTAATTTACCTTAAGGGGATCTGATCAAAACATCTCCATATGTTGAAGGCACTAATACTGTATTCAAATAAACATGCAGAATGTCTGCTAACCCTTGGGGTGTCTCAGGAATTATACTTGATTGGGCACTTAACTTGACAATGACTGGGTATTTCACTTCAAAATCTGTGGAGCAAAAACACATTTTATATATATAAATACTTATAGTTTTTTTTTCCATTTTGGGTTTGGGTACAGCTTAAGAGACCACATTAACAACCAACACCTCAATGCATCACTCTGAAGAGCTCTTACAGTATTTAATTACAGATCATTTCTCGATAAACACCTTTTTTATTTAATTTATTGTGGGGTATGTGGGATGCAAAACAGTATATTTTATTTCAACTCAGTCACTAGGTCCTGCTTTTTATGATAGTGATTTTGACAAAACCAGATGTTGTTTTGTTGGCTATAACTTTTTTAAAGGTCAAACCACATTGAGACCTAACAGGGGATAAATAGAGTAAAATAATGAAAAGTGTTTTTATACTGTATTACTACCAGACAACAAATCTGAATATGCTGTTTCTTTACCAATGAAGTGCCACAGTCTTGAAATTTATATTTGCAAATGTTATTGCACTTTCTCATTATTTCATTTGTTTAGTGACGTGCACAACAAAACCAACACAATAAAGCACAATGACATGGCTTGATCCGAATAAAAGCTATGAGCGGAACATGATGCAAAGTGATGCAATCTTCATTTAAAACATTCATCACCTAGTCTTTTTTTTGAGTAATTTTTATTTTAGTAGTGAGGGGTTCAGTATTGAGACAGAAGTCAAGATGAAGAGATATTAGAAGTAAGGTAGCATTGTTTAGCAAACTTTGGAGCAAATCTGTAATAGTATATAATATATAAAATGTGGTTGTGAAATGTTCATGAAAGGTTTAACACAGATATTTCACAACTACAACATTTGACTTATATTTTCAAGTACGGTGAGCATTTCAAAGACGTGGAAATGCATATTTATATTTATTCATATGAGAAGAAGTGCCATGTGTTTAACAGAACATAAAAAATGAAAACCTTTAAGAATGGAAGTACCCAACAGTTTTGATAAAATGTCTATAGCTCATATTGTTCTTGGTGCCAGGAGAGCCATGTGGCAACCAGCAGGGACCAGCAGGAAACTTGACAAATTAAAAATAAGAATGTCTGAAGCACCTGGCACGGCAAATGGGATGCCTGGGCCTAAAAGGGATGAAGCACAGTTTTCTGAAAACACTGCAAGGTTGTGTGGTAGCCATATGACAGTGAGATGGAATTTAATTATCAGGTATTCAAAACAGGGTGGAATTGTGTCCACCTGTATAAGTAGATCTAATAAGTGCAAATGACTTGTAATCTCACAACTCATGCTTAGTTTAATTGGTATTGCTGCATTGAGACAAAACCTCCTAATGATTACTCTGATCGTTTTCTATTTTTTTCCTTAGTTACTTACCACTTCATTTAATACCTGTAGTTAGCAGATGTTGTCTCTGGATTCTTCAAAGTGGCCATTACTGAAACATTTAGTCAAGAAGGTTAAGTCTTGCTCCTAATGTTTCCAAGATTTACACACTAGATTAAAACCTTTCTAAATTTTAGAAAATAATTAGGAGCACAATCATAAACCTACACAATTGATTCAAATATTAAATTTAAGTTTGCATGGTGTATTTTTTATTTTAACTCCACCTTACATGAACATATTTGAAAACTATAACTTTCATAGAATAAACTCAAAATAGTGTTAAATTAAAGTATAAAAATGTTATGTGATATGTAGACAGTCTTAAAAAATACCAATACCAAGTCTAGAGATTTTGGTCGAGGAGGAGGCCTTAGAATAATTCATTGTAACAAAATGCAAATCACTTCTAAAAATTTAGGCAACTTTACATCCTTTGAGGCATTCATTTTAAATATTAAAACAGATTCCAACACAATTATAGTGCTAGTCTACAGACCACCAGGGCCTTATTCATTGTTCATGACTGAATTTAGAAACCTTCTATCTGATTTGGCTATAAATTATGATCACGTAGTACTGATGGGGGATTTTAATGTACACATTGATGTGGAAACTGACACTTTTAGCAAATGTTTTACTTATTTGTTAAATTCAGTAGGATTTTGTCAGATTGTCAAAGGTCCAACTCATAATCATAACCACTCATTAGATTTAATTATAACTTACAAAGTTGAAATTCAAAATTTAAATATCACTTGTCACACACGTGCGACTAGGACGACATTGTATGGACCAAGTAAAGGTAATTCCACGCCAGGCCAGGGGGTGGCGGGGTGCACTAAACTTTCTCCTGTTATCTCTGCAGACCAGCCGCGGGAAAACCTGTGTGATTTAGAACAGAAGACATCACTTCCGGTTCCGGCACCCAGAAAAATATCACTTCCGGTTCCGGCGCCTAGAAAATTATCACTTCAGGCATCTACTTTGGATAATGAAGAACATCACTTCCTGTTCCCTTACATCACTTCCTGTCCTATCCCTTAAAACCACCATTTTGATAAACCATCATCAGTTCTGTTTTGGACTCGGTATAGAGAACATCTCTATATTTGAAAGACTCTTTTGCAGTTAGGAATAATATACGGGTGGCTGCCCCAAACCTTTTTAAGTGTGTTGAGTCAATTCATTTTACACACTCCATTAAATAAAGTTATTTCCGATCACTACTTAATTACATTTGATTTAGTCCTGCCCTTGTCAACACACTCCCAGATTAAAACAAAGACAGTGCGACATCTAGATTGTAATTCTGCTTTAAAATTTATAGATACTTTGAGTAAATCAAGTGTAATTGTGGAAAACAATTTAGATCAGCTAACATCACATTATAATGTGACCTTGAGAGATGCTCTGGACACAGCGGCTCCCCTTAAAACAAAAGTGATCAAAGTACATAGAAACTCTCCCTGGTTTAATGAAAACACTCTAGCTCTTAAATTAGAGTGTCGAAAACTGGAGCGCAGATGGAGAACAACAAAGCTACATGTCTTTCAAATTGCATGGACAGAGAGTGTTAATAAATATAAAAAAGCCCTCTTTAAAGCTCGCTCAGAATACTATTCTACATTAATAGATAACAATAATAAAAATCCTCGGGTACTGTTTAGAACAGTGGCTAAATTAACAAATGGAAATTCAGATCAACAGTGCAAAATACCAACAGATATTAGCGGTACAGACTTTATGAACTTCTTCAATGAGAAAATTAAAAATATAAGATCCCAGATCTCTGCATCACACTACAAACCAAATACTAGCTTAGCAGACCCTGTCTCACATTGCATTCAGCACTTTAGTAATTTTAATCCTGTAACTGAGCAGGAAGTCTTAACTTTAATTTCTAAAATGAAACCCACTACTTGTTCGCTAGATCCAGTGCCAACAAAACTAGTAAAAAGTGCAATGAATGTTCTTGCAGCGCCTATTCTAAACATTATCAGTAGTTCATTATTGCATGGCACAGTACCTGATACACTAAAAGTGTCTGTCATTAAACCATTACTTAAAATGTCAGATCTAGACCCACACATACCAAATAATTATGGGCCTATTTCAAATCTACCGTTTCTCTGTATAATACTAGAAAAAGTAGTCGCCAATCAGCTTCAGTCACACCTAACGCATTACAATTTATTTGAGAAATTCCAGTCTGGTTTTTGTACTGGTCATAGTATAGAAACGGCACTAATGCGGGTTGTAAAATGATATCCTCTGATGAAGGAAACTCCACTGTAATTATGTTGTTGGACTTAAGTGCAGCATTTGACACCATCGACCATTCTATTTTACTACACAGGCTAGAAAATGATGTTAGACTTACAGGCACCATGCTCGCTTGGTTTAGTTCTTATTTATCAAATCGATTCCAATATGTACAGAAATGTGCTGACAGTACTCCATCATTATACACAGAAGTTCAATATGGTGTCCCGCTGGGCTCAGTACTGGGACCTTTACTGTTTTCACTTTACATGCTTCCACTGGGATCTATCATTAGGAAACATAGTGTTAATTTTCATTCGTATGCAGATGACACCCAGTTATACCTTTCATTTAAATCAGATGAAGTTTCTCCGATGTTGTCTTTAATTAGTTGTGTTAGCGAATTAAAGGAGTGGATGAATGAGAACTACTTGTCTTTAAATACAGATAAAACAGAGATGTTAATTGTTGGAGGGAATGATGCTGATCATAACAATATTTTGTCATCATTTAACTCGGTTGGAATCCCAATTAATTTTACTGAATCAGCCCACAATCTAGGAGTTATCTTTGACTCTAACATGTCATTTAAAGCTCATATTACAAAGTTGTCCAAAACATGCTTTTTCCATCTTAAAAATGTTAGGAAATTAAGGCACTTTCTAAATAAACAGGATTCTGAGAAAATAATTCATGCATTTATCTCTAGTAGGATTGACTACTGCAATGCGGTGTTCACTGGATGTTCAAACTGTTCTTTATACAGCCTCCAGTTAATACAAAATGCGGCTGCAAGAATTATTACAAGAACAAGCAAATACGAACACATAACTCCAGTTCTTAAATCCTTACACTGGCTCCCGGTTAAGTTTAGGGCAGATTTCAAAATCCTTCTTTTAACATATAAAGCATTAAATGGCAGAGGTCCGGCTTACTTGTCTGAACTTATCATGACTTACAAACCAGAGCGCACATTAAGATCTCAAGATGCTGGTCTGTTTATGGTTCCAAGGATTAATAAAATAACAGTGGGAGGTCGAGCTTTTAGTTACAGGGCCCCTAAACTGTTGAATGGTCTGCCTGCTACTATAAGAGATGCCCCTTCGGTCTCAGCTTTTAAATCCCGGCTGAAGACTCACTACTTCAGTTTAGCATATCCTGACTAGAGCTGCTGATTAACTGTACAGACTGCATCTCTGTTGTTAGTCATTAGCACTAAAACATAAGTAACATGATAGTTAGAATTGGATACTAACCCTCACCTATTCTGTTTCTCTTCTCGGTACTCAAATGTAGCACTTGGTGCCACGGCCCACCTGCCAAGTTGTTTTGCCTGCCTAAGGTAAAGTCATCCCTGATGGAGGATCGCAGGAATCGTGAGAAAGAGGGGTCCTTTCATCGGATTGGCTGGCCCAACACTGTTTCAGCCATGGAATGGCCAAATGGGGGAGGCAGCTTGATGGATGAGGTCTCCAGGAGTCTAAAATTATCCAAACCTTATTATGTGATATTATCTACTGTTAAATTCTGCTCCGTACTTCTAAAAATTTTTTATTTTTTTGTTCTGTTCTGTGTATTGTATTATATTGACCCTCTTCTTTTGACACCCACTGCATGCCTAACCTACCTGGAAAGGGGTCTCTTTTTGAACTGCCTTTCCCAAGGTTTCTTACATTTTTCCCTACTAGGTTTTTTTTGAGAGTTTTTCCTTGTCTTCTTAGAAAGTCAAGGCTGGGGGGCTGTCAAGAGGCAGGGCTATACAAAAATAAACTGTATTGTATTGTAAACAGTATTGTACTACAAGGAAATTGTATGCTATCAACAAAAAAATAAATAAATAAAAAAAATGGTGGGATATGTAAGGAGAAATTAAAGGATATGACTAAACAGAAAATAAAATCTCTTGCACTCTGAATGCTTCTGCAAAAAGCTTCCTTAATTGATCAAATAAGAATGACCAGTTCTTACAGCAGAAACCTTGACAAGCTTTAAGAAAAATCTGGATGAGACATTCGGACAGGTTAGTTATTAACTAAGCAAACAGGCTTGATGGACTGAATGGCCTCCTCTCATTTGTCAAATTTCTTATGTTCTAAGTACCACACCAACATGTTTCTCACTTCTCAACAGTCTCTTTCTGCCTTACTGATGACCCTTGACCTCTTCCTTCCACCTGTAAGCCTGTGTCCTCTAGACTCCAGACTCATTTTAGGAGACACTTCTGGGCCACTGGGAGGTCTGAATTCCATACAGTAACAAAACACCTAGTAACTTCTGTTTAGCCCTTTAAAAGCCATTACTCTAATTTAAATACCAAGCTACTTTCTCTCTTTAATGGATGGTGGGACTCTACCTTTTCTACCCCATAATTAGCTGCATGCTGTCACTTTCCAGCCTGGAGGTCTCCTGGCTTTTTGACAGTTGCCCATGACTTAATTCTTTCTATCTCCATAGAAGTCAAGTTGTCCCTGTCTGGCAGGCCACAAGGGCAAGAAAGCATGGCCAGAAGATGAAGAATAAAAATAGTTGAGTAGGCTGTGGTCAGAAGCCAAGGAAGTCAACACTAAACCAAATTTACCAAAGCCCAAATGTTTGCAAAAAATCAGTGTCAAATTAAAAGCAAAGTTCATAATTCTCTAAACGTATTCAAATATTAACTGTCCTAAACACAAAAGTTTGGGCACTTTGTTTAGTGCAACACCATCTTACGTTTTGTCACACTGATGACGTCACAGCCATGACCACTTGGAAAAGCACAAAATGGTGGCTACTGTAATGAAAAATGAGACAGAAAAGTGCCCTGGTAAGATAAACAAAACAATGATTAAAAAATACTCAAAATCATCAAATTAAAAACAAAAGTAGGAAATATTTACATTAATGCCATCTTTACTTTCATGGACCTCAGAATCATAACACTGCTTGTGGTGTAATTCTTTTTATCATCATTTTATGAAAAGTATTTTCTGTCTGTTTTGTTATGACATTATTGATTTTTATGTTCTCTGACATTATTGTTATAATGCTAAGGGCGTACATGGTAGTGCAAAGAAACATATTACATCAACATAATCTGAGGAAGAGGAGGAGGTTTTGGAGTATGGACTTATAGTTTTGATAGAAATAGAAAAATTACCCTCAAGAATGAGAACACACCATTAACAGATTTTAGACATACCGAAAACATTTCTGTAAATAGGATAAAACCACATAGGTAGTTAATCATGTCAAAAGCTGTGTTTAAATCTAAAGGCACAGTAACTGTACCATTTCCTGCACTAAAGGAATAATTTTGATCAATGCCCAACTTGGTGATAAAAGAACAATATAACCATTAATTATGTGAAGTAATCCTTTGATATAGGAAACGTGCTTCAGTTATTATGCCCCCAAATTTAAGCACAATTTGAGAGATATAATCTAATTGGTCAGGTCTAAGAATTAGATTGCATTATTAGAAACTTGTCTTCTGAAGTTACTGAGAATGTGGTGGCCTTAGTCTGTCCAACTCGCCATGTTGCCCTCACCAGGAAAAATGAAATGAAAATAAAGTAAACTGTGGAAATACTAAGGTTAAACTTAGAGAAGGTACAGTATTTTTTTATTAGGCAGAGACTCAGCAGCTGGTAATGCACTTCTGTCAAATGTAAATCCACAAGGCTATGATTCTGGGTAATTTACTATCAAATTTGACATTGTCTTTTTCTTCTTTATTATATTAAAAATGTTTTCCATTGTGTCTGCGTTATTCAGCTCTGATCACTTCCCTCTACACCGCTCACCAAATCATTACTCCTACTGAGCACATCCTCTCTTCATACCACCCCGTGACACTCTCAGTGTCGGTTATAATGGCAAAGCAGAAAAGCAAATGTCAAATTTTAGATCGTGGTAGAAAGACAGTGTCAAGATCTCATAATGAAGGTTACAAAAAAGAAAACCAACAAAAAAGAGCCGTACGTAATAGAAACCAAGAACAAAGGGAATCATCCAATAAACGAGAAACAGAAAAATATTCCCAACAATATGTGAACAGAAATGCAAAAAACGATATTTATAGAATGTAAGTAAGAGGATAAAGTAATTCATAGTATTGTGTTTGTTTATTTACCATTTATTACATTTTACATTTTTGCTTCAACTTTTTTACTTTTACTTTTTACTATGTTTTATCCTGCATTTGTATTTAAAATAGACAGTTGTAGTGAAATACTCAAGTAACTGAATTTCTATCTATAATAACTAAGGACTAACCCTCTTCCTCCCGCGCACCACACACTCTTCTATATATACTATTTAAATGCAATCGCCTTTTCTAACTGAGGCGTACACCGATGCCTTTCTGCAAGATAGCAGGCACCCAGTGTCCGCCCCTGGTGGTTGGCGAGCGAAGCATGCAGGGGCCAGAGTTCCCTAGTTGTATCAAATATTATGTTGCTTTTCTGGACACCACTTCAGCCTTTGGTCAAGCAAGTTTTTCTTAGCCATATAATATGCAGTTTACAGCAAAGGAGAAGAAGCAGCATCATTACAGTTAATAACAAAGTTTTTGTTTTGTTAAATATCCGAAGAACCGGATACCTGGTATTCTAGAGTTAATCCTCAGTTTATGGAAGAACTATGATTCCCAAGGGTCTCTTTCTCTTCTGTTTTTGTTTTTTTTTCCCCAAGTTTATTAAGGAGTTGGCATCTGTCTGTTTCCACTTGTCCATTTTTGTGCATAATTGTATTTTTATGTTGCTCATTTGGCTGTAAGTTGTTGCTGATGCATTGTGATATGTACTATGTACTGCTGTTCTGCATTAATACAATTCAATCTAAACCCGAAAAGAATTCTGAAGCCCTTTCTTGATTTTCTGATTTGAGAGTGAATAAGGTGAATAATGGCTTGTAATCTCATTTGTCAAAATATACAGCCTGTTCCAAAATTTTTCTTTCTCCCTTTATCAGAGTGATTACGTCTAAAGGAATGATTAGATAGTCAATAAATTATGTGTTTAACAATACAAATTTACATATGGACTTGCTAAAAACACCCAGCAGCAACATCTAAGTGCCAACAGAATAACAGAAAGAACACAGAGCATTATTACCTTTGAAAGTGTACACCTTTCATGCAGAGAAATTGCAAAAAAAATAAAATCAAAGTGTCAGTGAGTATGGTGTCCTACAGAATCCAAAGGCAATTGCAAACTGGAAGAAACTCTAATAACTCATCATGTAAAGCACTTTGAGCTACATTATTTGTATGAAAATGTGCTATATCAATAAAAGTTGTTGTTGTTGTAATAGGAAGAGATCTGACAGACCCAAAGTCTCAACCAAATCAGAAGTTTCTGAGGGTCACCAGCTTGCATGATAGACGCCTCACAGCACAGCAACTTCAAGCACAGCTTAACAGTGGTCAAAAAAAGCAAATCTCAGTTTCTACTGTGAAGAGGAGACCAAATTTATGCTGCAATTTTGACAGGACGACTGGCAGTAAGAAAGCCATTCCTCAAAGGACAGAATCGAGTCTTGAAATACCAGCTGTGAACTACTGCAGATTGGAAGAAAGTCTTATGGTACGCCATTGAGTTGGTTAAAAGATGGTGCCTCAGTGTGTGACACCAACTGTCAAACATGGAGGAGGAAGTGCAATTGTCTGTGATTCTTTTGCCAGACACAGAGTTCGTGACTTCAACAGAGTGACTGGCATTCTGAATAAAACGTTACTACAATTTGGCTGTTATATCAGCAAAAGGTGACAACTTTGAATATAATTTTGTACACTTAATGATTCCTTGACTAACCCAGCTGCAGGGGATGCACAAATCATTGTGTTTCTTCATGCCGGTCCCAAACCTGGATAAATGGGTACAGCTATGTCAGGAAGGGCACCCGGTGTAAAATTTTGCCAAATCAATATGCAGACAACAATACAAATTTCCATACCGGATCAGTCAAGCCCCGGGTTAACAATGACCGCCACCAGAACTGTTAGCCAACAGGGTGCTGGCGGAAATGGGGCTACTGTTGGCTAAAGAAGAAGAAGGAGAAGAAGAGGGGGGAGACGTGTCCAGAGGCAGGAGGGGAGGAGGAAGGTAAAGAGAGTGGAACTGAGGGTAGGAACTTTGAATGTTGGCAGTATGACTGGTAAGGGGAGAGAGTTAGCAAATATGATGGAGAGAAGGAAGGATGATATATTGTGCATACAAGAGACTAAATGGAAGGGGAGTAAGGCCAGGTGGATCGGAGGTGGATTCAAATTGTTCTATCATGGTGTGGGTAGGAGGAGAAATGGAGTAGGGGTTATTCTGAAGGAACAGTACGTCAAGAGTGTTTTGGAGGTGAAAAGAGTGTCAGACAGAGTAATGATTATGAAGCTGGAAATTGGAGGTGTGATGATGAATGTTGTTAGTGCATATGCCCCGCAAGTTGGGTGTGCAATGGATGAGAAAGAAGATTTTTGGAGTGAGTTGGATGAAGTGATGAACAGTGTACCCAAGGGACAGAAAGTGGTGATTGGAGTGGATTTCAAAGGACATGTTGGTGAAGGGAACAGAAGAGATTAGGAGGTGATGGGTAGGTAAGGTGTCAAGGAGAATAATGAAGAAGGACAGAGGATAGTGGATTTTGCCAAAAGGATGGACATGGCTGTGGTGAATACATATTTTAAGAAGAGGGAGGAACAGAGGGTTACATACAAGAGTGGAGGAAGATGCACACAGGTAGATTACATCCTATGTAGAAGAGTCAATCAAGAAGAGGAAGAGAGTGAGGGCAGAGCCAAGGATCAAATGGTGGAAGTTGGAAAAGGAAGACTGCAAGGTTGAGTTTAGGGAGAAGGTGAGAAAGGCACTTGGTTGTAATGAAGAATTACCAGACAGTTGGGAAACTACAGCAGATGTAGTAAGGGTGACAGCAAGAAGGGTGCTTGGCGTGACATCTAGACAGAGGAAGGAGGAAAAGGAAACCTGGTGGTGGAATGGGGAAGTACAGGAGAGTATACAGAGGAAGAGGATGGCAAAGAAGAAGTAGGATAGTCAGAGAGATGCAGAAAGTAAACAAGGAGTACAAGGAGATAAGGCGCAAGGTGAAGAGAGAGGTGGCGAAGGCTAAAGAAAAGACGTATGATGAGTTGTATGAGAGGCTGGACACTAAGGAGGGAGAAAAGGACCTGTACCGATTGGCTAGACAGAGGGACTGAGCTGAGAAAGATGTGCAGCAGGTTAGGGCAATAAAGGATAAAGATGGAAACATACTCACAAGCGAGGAGAGTGTGTTGAGCAGATGGAAAGAGTACTTTGAGAGGCTGATGAATGAAGAGAATGAGAGAGAGAAAAGACGTTGGATGATGTGGAGATAGTGAATCAGGAAGTGCAACGGATTAGCAAGGAGGAAGTAAGGACAGCTATGAAGAGGATGAAGAATGGAAAGGCCGTTGGTCCAGATGACATACCTGTGGAAGCATGGAGGTGTTTAGGAGAGATGGCAGTTGAGTTTTTAACCAGATTGTTTAATGGAATCTTGGAAACTGAGAGGATGCCCGAAGACCGGAGAAGAAGTGTACTGGTGTCGATATTTAAGAATAAGGGGGATGTGCAGGACTGTAGTAACTACAGGGGGATAAAATTGATGAGCCACAGCATGAAGTTATGGGAAAGAGTAGTGGAAGCTAGGTTATGAAGTGAGGTGATGATTAGTGAGCAGCAGTATGGTTTCATGCCAAGAAAGAGCACCACAGATGCAATGTTTGCTCTGAAGGTGTTGATGGAGAAGTTTAGAGAAGGAAAAGAAAAAGTTGCATTGCGTCTTTGTGGACCTGGAGAAAGCATATGACAGGGTGCCTCGAGAGGAGCTGTGGTATTGTATGAGGAAGTCGGGAGTGGCACAAAAGTATGTATGAGTTGTACAGGATATGTATGAGGGAAGTGTGACAGTGGTGAGGTTTGCGGTAGGAGTGACTGATGCATTCAAGGTGGAGGTGTAGTTACATAAGGGATCGGCTCTGAGCCCTTTCTTATTTGCAATGGAGATGGACAGATTGACAGACGAGATTAGACAGGAGTCCCCGTTGACTATGATGTTTGCTGATGACATTGTGATCTGTAGCGATAGTAGGGAGCAGGTTGAGGAGATCATGGAGAGGTGGAGATATGCTCTATAGAGGATAGGAATGAAGGTCAGTAGGAACAACACCGAATACATGTGTGTAAATGAGAGGGAGTTCAGTGGAATGGTGAGGATGCAGGGTGTAGAGTTGGCGAAGGCTGATGAGTTTAAATACTTGGGATCAACAGTACAGAGTGATGGGGATTGTGGAAGAGAGGTGAAAAAGAGAGTGCAGGCAGGGTGGAATGGGTAGAGAAGAGTGTCAGGAGTGATTTGTGACAGTCAAATATCAACAAGAGTGAAAGGGAAGGACTACAGGATGGTAGTGAGACCAGCTATGTTATATGGGTTGGAGACGGTGGCACTGACCAGAAAGCAGGAGACAGAGCAGGAGGTGGCAGGAGTTAAAGATGCTAAGATTTGCATTGGGTTTGACGAGGATGGACAGGATTAGAAATGAGTACATTAGAGGGTCACCTCAAGTTGGACAGTTGGGAGACAAAGTCAGAGAGGCGAGATTGCGTTGGTTTGGACATGTGCAGAGGAGAGATGCTAAGTGTATTGGAAGAAGGATGCTAAGGATAGAGCTGCCAGGCAAGAGAAAAAGAGAAAGGTTTATGGATGTGGTGAGAAAGGACATGCAGGTGATGGGTGTAACAGAACAAGATGCTGAGGACAGAAAGGTATGGAAGAAGATGATTCGCTGTGGCATTCCCTAACAGGAGCAGCCAAAAGAAGAAGAATGATTCCTTGACTTATTGTTCTATTTGCCGTTGTATTTTTATTTTATGCCTTGATTTCATGAAATATTAAGACAATAAACTGTGTGCATTTCTGTAAAAACTGAAAAAACTGAGGTGTTCTAAAACATTTGACTGGTAGTGTGTTAATAAAATCCTATTATATTTAGATCATCAGTTTTATTACTATTAAAATGCTCCTGTTGCAAAGAACTCTAAGTTGCAATAAATAGCTATGGAGAAAAATACAGGTTGAGGCAATGATAAAAATTGTGAGATAGTGAAGTAAATTGCTTGATTAAAGAAAAACAGGACTTGAACCCTACTTTCTTGGTTTGAAGGTAAACATCACACCACATTTGGAGCTGCTTTTCTATTCATACATCACACTGTAATATTTAATACCACTCACTTTGGGGTCAAGGCTGAAAATTATATACCAAAAACCTGATTAATGATGCAGAATATCTGTGTGCCAAATGCCAGGTCTCCTGCTTAAAAATCAAAGCTGTTGATAAAGAAACAAATGAACAGAGAATGTACTTTACTTATTTGTGTGCAATACTTGACTATTTTAAATAATATGACTTTCATCAAATCAAAACAAATCAAATTTCATTTGTCGCATACAAATTAAACATACAGCACAGTATGCGGTGAAATGCTTGGATTTGTGTAAAGTAGCTCTGTAAAGCAGATGCAAACTTTTAATTTATACTTTTAATATTAAAGTTTCTCCAAGCACTCACTGCACATGACTTTTCAACTGCCTGTTAACTGTTTCTCATTAAACCTCTTAAAAATTCTTTGGCTCCTGGTACATAATGCTACCAGAATTATTTCCAGTAAACCTATAAAGCTAAAATTTTACTGTTAAAAAATAAAAAACAGGCTACTAGTGTTAAAATGTGAAGATGAAGCAGAACTGGTTAAAAACCCATTTCATTTAAATACCCCTTCTAACTAATTCAAAGTCAGTATTAGAATTTAAAGCATCCATCCATTCATCCGTCCATCCATTCATTTTGGTACAATTTTGTGAATTTACATAATCCTGTTTTTAGGACATGCAAGGTATTTCCCATTTCATATTTTTATTTATAGAACAGATGTTGGTTTCTAGCTGTACTAAGCCATGAACTGGTAGTGCATAAGTATATGTGCACCAAAGAGATGAAGTAATGGTAAATGGATAAATTGCCCCACCTTTGGAGCATTTACTTCTTGCTACAATGGATTGTTGCTGTGGACAACTGCCTACATCTACATCACCTATGCTATATGCCCACGAGGCCCATAACATATCATTTTTGAACTGCACACAAATTGTGTAACATTCATCTAATGTACTCAAGCATAAGTAGAATTGTTAAGATCCATTATTAAGTGGTACTTAAACCAACTGGACATACCTGAAAACAATGATTTTTAAAAAATTTTTATCTTCCACCACAGTTACTAGAGCAATAGCAAATTCACGGTCAAAGCAAAATAAAGTTCAAAATTACAATACACTTCTTAAAAAGCTTGTTTAATTGTTCGTGTTTAGTTCATCTTTTCTTTACGTAAAATAAAGTTTGGATGCCGCAGGATGTTTGACACAATCTTTTATATCAATACATGCCTAGCAAGTATATACTGTAGCATCAAAACTACCAAACCTCTAAAATTCTGGAGCACACGGAAACAAACACACAGAATGGCAGTGTGGATAACCAATTCTGGTAATCTCATCGTGTTCCAAACTAACCTGTGCTCTATGGAGGACAAAGCCTTCATTTCTATAGCACACAGAATTTAAACAACCTCCCTAAAGGAATGAGATCGACCGACTCAATTGGTTCTTTCAAAAAAAAAAAATCTTAAAACTCATTTGATTAGGAAGGCATTTAACACTAGAATTATCAGATTTTACAAAAAAAATCGTAAATCCGGCCCACCTTAAATCCCTTTGCGCCTCTCCATCAGCCTCTTTTGTCTTCTAAATGTGTTGATAAGCCCATGCAGCAAGCAACCTGCTATACCATCCCCCCCCACCACCTCAGAACAGGCAAGAAGTTCTCCCAGTTCCTGCCTTGATTGATTATCTTAGAGTGAGCTACCCAGAATTGTAAGGGGAAATAATTTGATGTGTGTTTTGTGTCTACAACAATTTGTGTAAACACATCGTTAAAAGAGATACGTTGTTCATGTTTTAGTAATAAAAAACAAAATGTAGACATGAACTGTATAATGTATGAAGGCTGATGGCCAAATATCAAATAAACACTTTCACAAAAGATGCAAGTACAATATGATAGCTTCTGTGGTGTAGCAGTAAGATCCGCCGATTTATAATCCGGAGGTCGTGAGTTTGAAACCAGCTCCCCAGCTAATTTACCATTTTGAGTAGTGAGCTGCTCTTATTGTTAATATTATACAATAAAAACATACATTTGATTTGTGTCTGTAACAGCCTGTGTAAATTTATTGTACTTGTAAAATGTAGCTTTT
Organism: Erpetoichthys calabaricus; assembly: GCF_900747795.2. NCBI lineage: Eukaryota > Metazoa > Chordata > Cladistia > Polypteriformes > Polypteridae > Erpetoichthys > Erpetoichthys calabaricus. The sequence goes on along the minus strand of NC_041394.2, from coordinate 311,873,445 downwards.
TTTTCACTTTTATTCTCTCAGTCACGATCACGATACAACACCCACCCCCCGCCCCAGATCTGATGCAGTTACTTTTTATGTGAAACTGGGAATAACTGTAGATATGAGTGGTGTTTTGAGACAATGGAACTGGAAATTCTCTGATCTGGTGGGATAAAAGCTGACACACAAACGCTGGTGAATCTGCCTTCTTCGTATCTCACTGTCACTTGAATTCTTTTTATTCAGTTTTATTGAGTGCTCCTGCTCACGCTGAATTAGTATGCACCTTATGGTCCATGATGTCAAAGCTGCACTGACAAAAAACAGAGAGATATGTATATATGATATTTGGAATAACTCATTTTATGACCTGTATAGTACATTTTGGAAAACATTGTGGCACTGATGCAACATTATTCATATTATTCATATTCATTTGCATGCCTTCTTGCGGTTGTAATTAGTGACCACGTTTTTTTTTTCGATCTTGCCAGTGTCCACTTTTGGGTGCATGGTGCTGTTTCTTTTGTACTCCAGGACATACAGAGGAAAGAATAGTACAGAGAGGTCAGTTCCGTGCTATAGGCAATCATCAGATTCAAATGTTAACAGTTCCCAGACACCCAAGGACCGCCCTTCCTACATTTACGACATGTTAACCTGTTGCAATGTACACACTTTTCTCTGTGCTCTGGTTACTATTACACTGAAGGGGCTGGGGAAGCAAATATGAATATCAATTTGTTTATCACTATTGAAATCATTTGATTTTATACAGCATATTAATACGCCAACCCACTCTCTTGGTCACACCATTGATCTCGTTCTTACTCGTGATATTTCAGTGAATAATATTGATTTATGTGATGTTTCTTTTACTGATCAATTTTCTATAATGATGGATCTGAATTTTACTGTTGATGTCCCGACTAATATCTGTCCCCCACGCTGCTTGCTCTTTTTTTTTCTGCTATTATATCTGATTTTAAAACCATTTTCTCTAGTCTTTATGTGCATTACCAAAATAATGCTATCGATGATTCTGTCGTAAAATTTAATTCTTCCTGTAAAACGATTTTAGACTCAACTGCACCGCCCAAGATACGCAGTAGTAAGGGTAGACCTGCTCCCTGGCTATATGAAAATACACAATCACTGCGCCGCGCCTGTCAAACTGCTGAACGGCGTTGGAAAAAAGATGGACTGATTGTCTCTAAACAGATTTTTAGGACTTGTCTTTTTAATTTCCAGGCTGAAGTTAAGAAAACAAAACAAGACTTCTTTGCTGATTTAGTATCCCGTCACTCAAAGAATCCTAGGGTCTTATTTAATTCAATTAATGCGGCCATTCACCCTCACTCTGCGATGGGATTAAATAGCACTGTTCATTCATGTGACCAGTTTCTATCATTCTTTGTCAGCAAAATTGATACTATCCGCCGTGGCATTGTTCAAACAGGCTATGAACTTCCTACTGTTAATCATGACATTGTCTTAGAATCCTTTGACCTAGTCTCACTTTCACAGCTAAAAAGAACTATTGACACCCTTAAACCAGCTTCCAGCCCCCTCGATATTGTTCCACCACGTCTCTTAGTGGAAGCCTTTGATGTGTTGGGCCCACCCTTACTAGCCATTATCAATGATTCTATTAGTTTGGGGGTTGTGCCCTCATTTTTTAAACATGCTGCAGTCTGTCCCCGTCTAAAAAAGGCAGAATTAGATCCTGGAGTTTTAGCCAATTTTCGTCCAATTTCCCAACTGCCATTTCTGGCTAAAATTCTAGAAAGAATTATTTATAATCAATTGGTTGATCACCTTAACTCCAATAATTTATTTGAGATCTACCAATCTGGCTTTAGGCGTTATCATAGTGTTGAAAAGGCACTCCTGAAAGTGTTCAACGACATCTCTCTTATTACTGACTCAGGTGATGCGGCAGTCCTTCTCCTCCTTGACCTGTCCGCTGCCTTTGATACCATTGACCATGAAATATTGCTGATGTGGCTTGAACATCATTTTGGGCTTAAAGGAGGTGCTCTTAAACGGTTCAGGTCATATTTAACTAGTATACACTTTTCAGTGACTTTTAATTCCTCTTCCTCATCTACTGCTCCTCTTAAATATGGTGTTCGTCAGGGATCCATTTTGGGTCCTATTTTATTATCTATATACTTTCACCCTATTGGAGCGATTTTTTGGAAATTTAACATTTCTTTTCACTGCTATGCTGATGATACTCAGGTTTATATTCCTGTCTGCAACTCTACAACAAATCAACTCCACAACTGTCTGTCTGAACTAAGATCCTGGATGGCTAATAATTTTCTTGATCTAAATCAAAATAAAACGGTGGTGCTTATAGTGGGTCCATCAGCTAAAGCCCAAATTGGTCTTGGACTTCTTGGCTCTTTCTCTGCCTTTTCCAAACCTCAAGTCCGCAATCTTGGTGTTACCTTTGATAGTAACCTCTCTTTTGAGAAACAAGTAAATTCTGTAGTCAAGAGTTGCTTTTTCCAACTTCGTCTATTAGGTAAGATCAAGCCTTTTGTATCTTCTAGGGATCTTGAGATAGCTACTCATGCGTTTATTTTTTCTCGCCTTGACTACTGCAACTCGCTGTATTCTGGGATTAACAAATCCCTGATACACAGGTTACAGTTGGCCCAAAATGCTGCCGCTCGCTTTCTGGTTGGGGCAAGAAAGTATGACTCTGTTTCTCCTATTTTAGCTTCTTTACACTGGCTGCCTGTCAGTTCTCGAATTGATTTTAAAATCTTCCTGCTAGTTTTTAAATCTTTACATGGGCTTGCTCCTGCCTATTTATCTGAACTGTGTGTTTTACATCAGCCATCTAGAGTGCTTAGATCTTCTGGTCAGCTGTCTCTGGTTGTCCCTCGTGCCAAGTGTAAAACAAAGGGGGACAGGGCTTTTGCAGCTGCTGCGCCTCGCCTGTGGAACTCTTTACCTCATCATATAAAGGAGTCGTCTAGAATTGAACTGTTCAAAACAAGACTAAAGACTCATTTCTATTCACTTGCATTCCGTGACCTTCAGTAATACTGATGATTTCCTCTTTGTGATTATATAACATTACTTCTATTTTTTATGTATTTAACATTACTTCTATTTATTATGTATTTTATTTTATGTTCATATATTTTACTTCTATTTATGTTTTATGTTAATTGTTTTGTTTTTCTTTTATTCTATTATTGTAAAGCACTTTGGCCACTGCATTACTATGTTGTTTTAAATGTGCTATATAAATAAATTGACATTGACATGAATATGAATATGAATAATGTTGCATCAGTGCCACAATGTTTTCCGAAATGTACTACACATGTCATAAAATGAGTTATTGTGGCTTTGACATCATGGACCATAAGGTGCATACTAATTCAGTGTGAGCAGGAACACTCAATAAAACTGAATAAAAAAAATTTAAATTGTTAAACAGAACCTGCCCAATTTTCCTCATCTTGCACCTTTCTCTATGCTGGAAAAAATATTGCTCAGTTTCGAGGACTCAGACAGCATTTCTGCAATATATAAAATTATTTTACAGCCCCTCCCTTTCAAAGATCCAAGATGACAATAGGAAAAGGATCTCTCACTCAACATATCAGAAAAGGAGTGGAAGGGAGCAAGGCAGAGAATTCACTCGAGCTCCATGTGTGCAAAGCATAGAATTATTCAACTTAAAATTATATATCGAGCGCATCTCTTTCGTTTAAAATTGTCAAAAATGTTTCCCGGGCAAGATCCAACCTGCGAACGTTGCAATCAAGTTCCAGCCTCACTGGGTCACATGTTTTGGGTGTGCACCAAATTGACATAATTTTGGGCAAAAATCTTTAAATGCCTTTCAGACAGCCTTGGTGTCACAGTCCCTCCTAACCCATTAACAGGTATGTTTAGTGTTCTTCCAGATGGACTTAAAGTGGAGAAGGACAAACAAACTGTGATTGCCTTCACTGGCACGCAGACTTATTTTGCTAAACTGGAAGAATCCTAACTCTCCTCTTTTAAGTCAGTTGGGTAACTGATGTTTTATACTATTTGAAATTGGAAAAAATCTAATTCTTAGTTAGATGATCTGTGCAGAACTTTTTCAAAACCTGGCAGGATCTAATCAATAATGTTTTAGAATAAGCTCTTAAAGCACTGAGGAAGTAGATTCTCTTCCCATTTCTTTTTCTTCTCCATTTATCTTTATCCGCCTATTAAACTCATCAATTTATTTATTTTTACTAGCTTTAAGTTTAACTATGTTGGTCATGCTCTCTTTCTCAGGGGTGGGGGTTGATTTGTTTTCAATCCTATTTTTTGTAAAAAGTGACTATTTGTATGGAATGATAACAATACAAATAAATAAAATTTAAAAAAAAAAATTCAAGTGATGGTGAGATACAGAGAAGGCAGATTCACCAGTGTTTGGATGTCAGCTTTTATCCCTCCAGATCAGAGAATTTCCAGTTCCATTGTCTCAAAACACCACTCACATCTACAGTTATTCCCAGTTTCACATAAAAAGTAACCGTGTCAGATCTGGGGCAGGGGTAGGTGTTGTATTGTGACTGAGAGAGTAAAAGTGAAAAAAAAATGCTAACTTTTAAAAGTACTATAAATTTACACGGGCTGTTACAGACACAAATCAAATATATGTTTTTATTGTATAATATTAACAATAAGAGCAGCTCACTACTCAAAACAGTAAATTTGCCAGTGAGCTGGTTTCGAACTCACAACCTCCGGACTATAAGTCAGGGATCTTACTGCTACAATTCTGGGTAGCTCACTCCCAGATAATCAATCAAGGCAGGAACTGTAAGAACTTCTTGCCCGTTCTGAGGCGGTGGGAGGGATGGTATAGCAAGCTACTTGCTGCTTGAGCTTATCGACACATTTAGAAGACAAAAGACGCTTAATGGAAACGTGCGAGTGGATTTAAGGTGGGCCGGATTTACGAGTTTTGTCATAAGCTCTAGTAAATCTATTGTTAACTTACCCTGGTATTCTGATGCTTCCTTTAGTTTACCCTTTTTGTCCTGATGCTTTAGATGAATCGTATTTACTGTACATCACAGATGATATTATTTGTTCTGGGGTTTCTTGTAGTGTTTTCTTTATTTTGTATTTTTATTGTGATTTATTGTCTCTTATTCTAATTCAAAGTTTTATGTTTCTTATAATTATCTTTATGTTGTGTTTTATGTGGATATTATTTGTATTCAATGATGAATAGGCCCTGTTGTTCTTTCTAAATTTCTGTAATGTGCTCTGAGCAGAGGAAAGGTGCTATGTAAACAAAATGTATTATTGTTATTATAACAAAAAACTATCAAAATGGCAAAGTGATGACATTACCAAATTATTGATGAAGTACAATTAAACTAAACTAAAAAAAAACAATAAAAAGAAGCAAAAGCATTAAAAAAAACAAGTTAATAATGTATCAAGAACTAATGATGCATTCTTCACACTTTCTAGCTATAGAGATGAATTCGGGATAAGACATTTTGTAGTAGCTGAACAGAATCGGTGTAATAAAACTGCCAGTATGAATGGCCCAAGTAAGTAAGTTAGATTCCAGTACATTGTAATGACTCCTCAAGACTAGGTCAAGTAAACTTGGCAAGGTATATTTTTACATGAGATTTGCTGTCTTACATTAGATGAAATAATACAAATCATTGGAAAATGAAAACCATAAGTGAAAAGGAAGCAAATAAGAACAATATGGAGATAGGGCTGCTTAATCACAGGAAGAAAAAAATATTATTATGTAGATTTATTTTACAATTAGAGTAGCAACTGAAATAAGAACTTCATTGTAGAAGTTAAAGGTGGGATTCACCTGTAGTTATGTACTAGATGGAAAAGCATTCAACATAAAAACAAATAATTTGGGTTACTATTTATCACTTCAAATACAACTATGCAGTCGAGATTAACTTACATTAGTAATTGTACTGATAACTTATAAAACTGCTCCAGCTCATCAGAATTCTTATCTACTCTTCTTGCACCATTTTTTAGACTGCAGAACTGGCAGATGATGGCTTCTTCACTACACAACTTCAAGCACATACTTAAGACCAGTGCGGCTTTTTCCAATCCAGAGTCAAGATCAACATCTTATATCTTGCTATTTAATAGTGATTAATTTATTTGTACATTCCAAATGTCAAATTCTTTCCCGCTCATTATCATAGTACTGACTCTCCATACTGATCATGTATAAAGCATCTGTGCTCAAATGTTTTAATTTATCCTGTAACTTTGTATCGTACTGCTGCCATGTTGCCTTCTTATTTGTAGATTTATCTTGTAAGTGTTTTTGTTTCAATTATGCATTTTTTTGCTTGTATTTGTAACCATTGTGAGCTTTTTGAACTCTGTTGAGACCCTCCCCAACGGTGCTGCATGCCAAACAACAATTGACGCATCTGTCAAGAGTTGCTTGTCTGTTGTTGAGACAACTGTAGGTTTGCAGCACCACCGAGGCAACTACAAGTTCACAGCCTCCCCACGTAACATGTCTGTTGCTCGATGGGTGAGAAAGGGAAAATTATAACCCAGCCACTAACCTGGCCACATCCTTGCTCGTTTGCTGTGTCTGTGTGTATTGAAGTGGTAGCTCCCATTTGAATAAATACCGTTTTAATTGGAATATAGTTGGTTTTCTTGAAGCCTTTGGGCTCAGAGTCTTCTCTTGTGTGCAGGACAGTGATTCCTGCATCTCGCCATCATTTCCATTTCTCTTTTTTACCAGTCTATTATTATACTTAAATCATGCTTGGTCTGTAACACTCATTTTATCAGTAGACATTATTTATTCATTCTAATTCTGAAATTCATAACAGAACATACTGTTAGTAGTGATTGGTTGATTGGTGGTAACTTGAGTTGAATTGATTACATTTTAATATAAGAGTAGACATTCCAAGGGATCTTCCATTTGTCAAGTGAAAAATCCAACTAAACATCTAAAATCAGTTATTTTATTTACATCAAAAGCTAATTTAATTAATGTGAAAAAATAATTAAGAAATAATATCAGCAGAATAAAATTAAAACATTGTTATGAGCCAATTTGTTTCACTTTGTAAAGCTGCTGAATTCTCACTTTTATCCAACATTGATGCAAGGAGCTGAGTCCCATCAGACTTGTATTTTTGTTCTTTTTCAATGTGTATGACATCATTTCCCAACTTGTCTGGGGGACACCATAAAGGTTGGGAAACACTGGTGGAGCTTAACTTTTCATATTGCAGTTCCCCTTGTGTGTATAGTGGATTCAGGAAATATTCAGACCCCTTCACTTTTTTACATTTTGTGTTGTTGCAGCCTTAATTAATGAATTACCCTAAGTTCTTGTCTATAAGCCGCGGCTTATCTAAGGAAAAAAGTTGTGAAAATGAAAAAATAGAATATCGGCTTATACAGTAATCCCTCCTCCATCGCGGGGGTTGCGTTCCAGAGCCACCCGCGAAATAAGAAAATCCGCGAAGTAGAAACCATATGTTTATATGGTTATTTTTATATTGTCATGCTTGGGTCACAGATTTGCGCAGAAACACAGGAGGTTGTAGAGAGACAGGAACGTTATTCAAACACTGCAAACAAACATTTGTCTCTTTTTCAAAAGTTTAAACTGTGCTGCATGACAAGACAGAGATGACAGTTCTGTCTCACAATTAAAAGAATGCAAACATATCTTCCTCTTCAAAGAAGTGTGTGTCAGGAGCACAGAATGTCACATAGATAGAGAAAACAATCTCTAGCAAACAAATCAATAGGGCTGTTTGGCTTTTAAGTATGCGAAGCACCGCAGCACAAAGCTGTTGAAGGCGGCAGCTCACACCCCCTCCGTCAGGAGCAGGGAGAGAGAGAGAGAGAGAGTTTGTTTTTCAGTCAAAAATCAATACGTGCCCTTCGAGCTTTTAAGTATGCGAAGCACTGTGCAGCATGTTGTTTCAGGAATCAGCTTTACAAAAGATAGCAACGTGAAGATAATCTTTCAGCATTTTTAGGCGAGCGTCCGTATCGTCTAGGTGTGCGAACAGCCCCCCTGCTCACACCCCATACGTCAGGATCACAGATAGTCAGTGCAAGAGAGAGAGAAAAGTAAGCAATCTAGCTTCTCAGCCATCTGCCAATAGTGTCCCTTGTATGAAATCAACTGGGCAAACCAACTGAGGAAGCATGTACCAGAAATTAAAAGACCCATTGTCCGCAGAAATCCGCGAACCAGCAAAAAATCCGCGATATATATTTAAATATGCTCACATATAAAATCACAATTTAAATGACCGCTACGCGCGCGTGTTGACTCGGCGACGCCCAGAGCAGAAAGAACGCGCTCCGGCCACTCCAACCGCGCCATGCGGGGAGTGAGAGAGACGCCAATATCTCACACTCTCTCCCCCCTTAAAGAAATTAAATGGGTGCGAGTGAGACCACTGACCTCCCTCTCTTCTATTAGTTATAGGTTATAGTACGTTTGGCTTATCCATGAGTCCGGCTTATCTATGATATGATTTTATTTTAAAAATTCGTATGATTTTTGGTCTCCGGCTTATACATGAGTCCGGCTTATAGACAAGAACCTAGGGTACTAAATGAATTAATTTAAATGATTTTAGTATAAGGCTGCAACATAACAAAATGTAAAAAAAAGTGTAGGGGGCTGAATACGTTCTGAGTTAACTGTATTTGATGATGAATTCCGCTGATCAGAATCAGAATTAGAATCACTTTTATTTGTCAGTACTTGCACTGTAATGTACAGGAATTTGACTTGGTAGATTTGGAGCTGCTCATAACATAACACAGCATCACATAAAAATAACATAAATAGCATGATTAAAAAAAAGGTTAAGATTTCTAATGGCACAGCGGTTAGTGTTGCTGCTTCACTGTTCCAGTGTAGCCATGTTTGTGTGAGTTTATGTATAACCACTTAGTGGCACTAAATGCTGCATGATAGGAAATAAAGGAGTGAGTGTTAGAGGACTCTGAGATGCACTTGTGTCTGTTTCAGTTGTGTCTCCCGCCTTGTGCACAAAGGTCCCAAAAAGACTCCACCCCTACCAATACCATGATCTGGATTATGAAGGATGGATGGATGGAAAGCTCCATTATATGGGTGAGCCTTTAATAAATTTCTTTGTAGCTTTCCAAATATAATTGGAGTATTTGTTTTTGCAACAATACATGTGCTATGTAATGATATTGTTGTCCTAGCCTGTATGAGACTGGCATTTGTTTGACTGAATAAGCTTACTGCTCCCATGTTTTTTTTTAATATTAAATTTGACCTTTGAACACCAGGGGGGCAGCTAATCCAGAATTCAAGAACTTAAAAGGAAAGTGCTTTTTAAATGGTGGGCAGCCATCTGCATAAGGTTAACAGCACTGTGACTTTGTCTCTTAAAACTAACCATGGGCATCCCAGAACTTTACTTTCACGCCTCCATTGTCAGCTATCCATTTTGTCAGTTATAGTTTTAATGGAGTTATATTCAAATTTATTTCACTTTACTGTCTGTTAAACTTAATATTTGTGTTGAAATATGGAACAGATTTGTGGTTTAATTATTTCTGTCTTTTAGTGAACCTATGTTCAGTGACTATATAAAAATTAATTCAACACAAGTGAAATTAAAGTTGTTAATTATATTTAAAAGTCTGCAATTGCATGTTTAACTGAAGGTATTCAAAATCTTATAACAGTATATTTTGGTCAAACTTGGATAGTATCTCATTTTTGGTGAGTAAAATATTTGAACAATGTGTGGTACTTTATATTCCATCGATGATTGTATACTGTAGACATTTTTGGAATTTTTTGCTTTTTTCCATACACTTGGTTTAAACCTACTGTACAAATGAAATATCTTGACTTTTTTTAATTTGCTACCAAGTGAAGTACCATTTTAGTGCAATATGTCTCATTAAAGAAAAAGACTGAATTTGAAAAGCAAAAGAACATTTTCCTGTAACATACTTACTCAGGTTCCTGTCTGATCCATATCTGCTGCTATTTCGGCACATTTACTAACAAGGAACTTTGAAGGAGGTCTAGAACTAACAGTATATAATACATGTCAGCAAAAGTCACTGATGACTCAAGTAGATTATTTTTAACAAAGATATTGTTGTTATGGTCTGTACCTTTTTTTAACTGAATATGTCCTAAACAATATGTAAAATAATCCCAACTCCAGAGCCTGAACATAGATTCACAGCATTAAACCACTTACTATTTGTTTACACTTTCACCCAGAGATTTGGGGAATTCTAAAAGATAGACTTGAACAAATATAACCCTTTATGATGATATTATTATGTTTTTTGTTTTCAACATGATAAATTTGCATTCACGTGCAAACTAAGCTTGAAAATCAATTGATTTATTTTCAATCTTATTTTTGTAACAATTGATTTATTTGTATGGAATGTTGTGTGATTTCAATAAAATAAAAAAAGGAGAAAAAAAAGAAAATCAATTCATATACTGTGTGCCTGCTTTCGCAACAGTATATATACTTGTTCAAATATACCTTCGTCAGTTGTGTGTTGATCAAGATTTTAATGTCTGGTCTCATATCCAATATTACTTGTAAAAATTAATTTCATTAAATATAAAAACATTCCTAAATTCTTATTCCTTTTCTTGTATATATATATATATATATATATATATATATATATATACATAAATCTATGTTAAAAATTCTGGAAGAAGTTGTAATGTTATTTACACTAATCTCTTCGGTGACCTAAAGATGAATGTGACACTTTTTACATATTATTTAGCAAACTGATATCTACAAATTGCCCTAATACATCAAGAGATCTGTAATCCTAACTAGCAATCTGGTAACAAAGATTGTGATATTCAAAGGCCAAAACATTTCCCACAATCACAATTTACCTGGCAGCCCATGTGTCCCCGCTCTACCTAAAATATGTAATCTATCTAATGTATAATAAAACACTAAGGTCTGTGTGTCCAGTCCCTCTTTTGGTCTGATTGGTCAGTTTTGCTTTGGTGTGATTGGTTAGTTTGCCTTCAAAGACGGCAAATGAGATAGATGCTTCAAAAATAATGAGTCTGAGAAGCAGGCTTTGCCGGAGCATGCTTGATAGATGGAACACCTGTTAAGACACATTGACACATGCAAATACAGAGGAAAGGAGCTGGAGGTACATGTACAGTAGGTCAAGGATAGCAAATATTTTTAAATTATTCTATTACTTGTCTTCCATAGAGTTCTATGGCTAGTATTCAATATATGACACCCATATTTCCTCAAACCAATTGTAGACTTTTATATTTATACTATATTTCCATAGATTCTTTTAAAGCTTTTTTGAGATATTAATGGATGAACCTGCACTGCTTAATGAGCAGTCTAAAATGATTATTTTTATTAAACTATAAAATTAACTAATGAGACTGGCATAATGTGTGCAGTTCTGGTCAACACAAAAAGACTTAACAGCACTAGAAGCTCGGTGGAGAAGAACAACAAGGTTCATCCAGGGAGTAAAAGACATGTTCTACTCCGACAGGCTTAGGGAATTAAACCCTTTTAGTCTCTAGTAGAGGTGGCTGCACTGGGGCCTCATCCAGCTCTTCAGAATTATCAAAAGCCTTAATAAAGCGTATCCAGCAAAACTCTTTCAGTTAAATATTGAATCATGTACATGAAGGACACCAATGGAAAATAAAGGGAAATGTACATAAGGTTGAAGCCTTGAAGCTTCCACTCTACCTTCACTCTAATCCTCCTTGTCACTCTTAAACAGAGTAATTTCTAACATTGTTTTGGGCACTAAGAGATTTATGGAAGCATATTTTGAAGCCACTACCCCTCTTTTCACATTTTCACTCTGTGGATTGGAGATGACAGAGAAAGCTTATGTTTTATAGGGACAAAGAGATGGATGAGAGAATGAGGTCAAATAACAAAGCATGAGTTGAAAACCAAACTAATAAATAACTGAAAAATGTATGAATTGCTAAAAGATTTAATGACAGCTTGTTTTAGAATATCCAAACACTTGAATATTTAAAGTAATATGCCATTGCTATCTTTTAAAGGTAGGCATTAATGATATATGTCAAATGTGAATGTAGTTAATGTCTAAATATTTTGTTAGCAAGAAATCTTTTGTACTTTTTTCAACTTCAAGTTTTGGATTTGGTTATCTGTTGCTTTTTTTAGTGCCGATTGAGAGGTAAATTATTAAACCTATAAAATTCCACTGTTTATTGTTACATTTGTATGCATCATCAGGTTTGCAGTGCCAGCGAAAACACTGCAAGTGAGCTACTTTCCAGCATCGTTGTCTTCACTCACATCTTACTCAGTCCACAATGTACCATCTAACACATTCTCCTTTATCCATGTCTAATTGATGTCATCCCCAAGTTTTGGGCTCCAAAAGCAGGTTTACGTATTTGGATGGTACGTACTTCCATACATCTGGCGCCGCCAAGAGTGGCAGCCTTTTCAGCAGCTCCGTGTATGACTGTATGTGTATGTGTTCTTTTCTACTTTTATTTTTCTATTTTTATTTATTGATCACTCCTATCACTTTATTTTATGTGGATTTGTTCACTGGACACACTTACTTTTACAACGTGGGCATGGATTTTTACACGCCGAGACTCGCCTATTCAAGTACTCAACTTCGAGCGCTGAGAACAAATGCCAGTGCCGGTGTGGTTCCCTATTTACCCGACGAGGTAAGAAGGCGGTATCGTGGCAGCAGAGCGGGCACTAAGCTAAAAATGAAGCGGCTTGCAAGAAAGTGCCGTTTTAAGCCTTCGGTGCCTTCTGTGATTCTGGAGAATGTGAACTCAATCTCAAATAAGATCGACGAACTGGCTGCGCTGGTGAAAAATGTCAGAACCTACAGAGAATGCAGTTTGTTGTATTTTTGCGAAACGTGGCTAACTAACACCATCCCAGATGCTAACGTGGAGCTACCCGGGTTTAGCACAGTTAGAGCGGACAGAGATGCAAGTACCTGTGGGAAGCACAAAGGAGGAGGACTCGCTCTCTATGTTAATACACGGTGGTGTAACTCTGGACATGTTAACGTCAAAATCTCCACTTGCTGCAGGGACATCGAACTGTTGGCCGTAAGTTTACGTCCCTATTACTTGCACAGAGAGTTTGGACATGTCATTGTTGTTATTGTATACATTCCTCCTCAGGCGGACGTGGAGCCAGCGAGTGACATCATCCATTCTGCTGTTGCTAAGTTATAAACGCAGCACCCTGAGGAGCTTGTGCTAATCGCTGGAGACTTTAACCATGTGACGCTGGACAAAACATTACCTGCTTTCTCCCAGTATGTGGACTGTAACACCCGGGGAAATAAGACTATTGATTTACTGTATGCAAACGTTAAAGACGCATACAGCGCCACCCCGCTGCCTGCGCTTGGGAAAGCAGATCATAACCTGGTTCTGCTTCAGCCTCACTACAAACCAAAAGTGAGGGTCCTACCTGCAACCACACGATCATTCAGGAAGTGGACCCCAGAGGCTGAGAATACTCTGAGAGAATGTTTTGGAACTACAGACAGGGATATCCTGCAGAGATCACATAGTGAGAACATTGAGGAAGTTGTTCACTGCACTACTGACTACATCAACTTCTGTATGGACATTGTAGTTCCAGTAAGAACTGTATGCTGCTATGCTAACAACAAGCCATGGATTACAAGTGACATCAAGGGCCTTTTGAACCAGAAGAAAAGGGCTTTTAAAGACGGTGATCAGCATGAGCTCAAGCGCGTGCAGAAGGAACTCCGAGTCCAGCTCAGGTCGGCAAAGGAGCAGTACAGGAGAAAGCTGGAGCAGAAGTTGCAGAATAACAGCATGAAGGAAGTTTGGGATGGGATGAAGATTATCACTGGCTGCAGCTCGAAGCGTGGTATCACCATCGAGAGAGACGTGAAGAGAGCAAACCAAATGAACAACTTCTTTAACAGGTTTGACCACCCTAACCCACTCTCACTCTCACCTCGGAGTACTGCACCCTCCACACATCCTTCTGCTGATACCAGCATAGGAGAGACATCCCTACCCAAAATTACAACAGCGCAGGTGAGCAAAGAGCTGAGGAGACTTCGTGCCAGCAAAGCAGCGAGTCCAGATGGAGTATCGCCACGACTGCTGAAGGTCTGTGCGTTGGAGCTGGGGGATCCTCTACAGTGCATCTTCAACCTGAGCCTGGAACAGGGGAGAGTCCCGAGGCTTTGGAAAACATCTTGCATCACCCCAGTCCCAAAGGTATCACGTCCTAGTGAGCTGAATGACTTTCGGCCTGTTGCTCTGACATCACATGTGATGAAGACCATGGAGAGGCTGCTGCTTCACCACCTTAGGCCACAGGTTCAACACGCCCTTGACCCTCTGCAGTTTGCATATCAGGAGAAGGTGTGAGCGGAGGATGCCATCATCTATATGCTACACCGATCCCTCTCTCACTTAGACAGAGGCAGTGGTGCTGTAAGAATTATGTTTCTAGACTTCTCTAGCACCTTCAGCACAATCCAACCTCTGCTCCTTAGGGACAAGCTGACAGAGATGGCAGTAGATTCATACCTAGTGGCATGGATTGTGGACTATCTTAAAGACAGACCTCAGTATGTGTGTCTTGGGAACTGCAAGTCTGACATTGTGGTCAGCAACACAGGAGCGCCACAAGGGACTGTAGTTTCTCTGGTCCTGTTCAGCCTATATACATCGGACTTCCAATACAACTCGGAGTCCTGCCATGTGCAAAAGTTCGCTGATGACACTGCTATCATGGGCTGCATCAGGAATGGGCTGGAGGAGGAGTATAGGGACCTAATCAATGACTTTGTTAAATGGTGCGACTCAAACCACCTACAACTGAACACCAGCAAAACCAAGGAGCTGGTGGTGGATTTTAGGAGGCCCAGACCCCTCATGGACTCCGTGATCATCAGAGGTGACTGTGTGCAGATGGTGCAGACCTATAAATATCTGGGAGTGCAGCTGGATGATAAATTAGACTGGACTGCCAATACTGATGCTCTGTGCAAGAAAGGACAGAGCCGACTATACTTCCTTAGAAGGCTGGCGACCTTCAACATCTGCAATAAGATGCTGCAGATGTTCTATCAGACAGTTGTGGCGAGCGCCCTCTTCTACGCAGTGGTGTGCTGGGGAGGCAGCATTAAGAAGAAAGACGCCTCACACCTGGACAAACTGGTGAGGAAGGCAGGCTCTATTGTTGGCATGGAGCTGGACAGTTTAACATCTGTGGCAGAGCGAAGGGCGCTCAGCAGTCTCCTATCAATTATGGAGAATCCACTGCATCCACTAAATAGTATCATCTCCAGAGAGAAGAGCGACAGACTGCTGTCACTGTCCTGGTCCACTGACAGATTGAGGAGATCATTCCTCCCCCAAACTATACGACTCTTCAATTCCACCCGGGGGGGTAAACGTTAACATTTAACATAATACAAAGTTATTGTCTGTTTTTCACCTGCATTATTATCATTCTTTAATTTAATATTATTTATTGTATCAGTATGCTGCTGCTGAAGAATGTGAATTTCCCATTGGGATAAATAAAGTATCTATCTATCTATCTATCTATCTATCTATCTATCTATCTATCTATCTATCTATCTATCTATCTATCTATCTTAAACTTTCATAACAGTTGAGGAGCCCTCATATCTCTAGCAGGATTCTCAGAAGCATAATGAAATTTTTTAACTTTATGTCCAACATTTCATTGATCTCTAAGGAAAATAGAAAGGCAGGAATGGACTGGCTTTCATATGAAACATGTAATCTGGGGTGAATCTTAAGATGGTAGGGCAGAGCCACCCCTTCTGCCAATGCTAAACTCTGGAATTAATTTTTTCTTCTATCAAAAAATCTTTTGGCAGAGGTCATCATTACCAACAGATTCTCCTAAACAATACTATGTTTATTCCTCAAATTGGCCAAAGTTCTGAGGAAGGTGAAGTCTTTCAAGGCTGCAGGTAGTGAGCTAATTAAGGGAAGGATCAATGCTTGCGTCAGATTTTCAATTCCTCATTTCGAAAGAGTGCTGATATTCAGTCAAATAATTTATGGAAGTTTTCGTCAATGTTGGTTTGGCCTCAAGTATGTGTAAAATATACATTTTGCCCTTTTGTAATGGATCACCTGGCATTAAGTCTGTAGTTATTACCTTATTTAACACTTGATGACCAATACATGGTCTTAATAATTCATTTTATTTTGCTCAACAAAGAATCCAGTATACGGAATGAAATTTTTAGAACTGGATTGATAAAAAGTCTTAAAACCATTGAGCAGTTCAGTTTTCCTGGAATGTTTAGGTATTAGACTTTGAGGTAGACCACAATAAAAACAAAGGAGGCAGGTACTGTATGTGGAATGCGAAATTTCTTAGTGATATGTCCTGGTTTTGCTTAATTCCATTGATGTAGCAGATTCCTCATTATCTTCTATCATATTTATAAGTACAATTATGTATTAATTGAGCATGGGAAAGGTGCTATATAAATAAAATGTATTATTATTATTATTATTATGTTTTTCACACCTATACTCAGCTACAGTAGTTGAATACTTCATTTCAAAACTAAAGTGATAATCAGATTATGACTAGCTGTATCATATTTTAGGTCACTAAGACCTTTGCGGAAAGCGAATATCAAAGTAGATTAATTTAAACCAGCATTTCCTGCCAAGGTTTAAATGATATAACATAGTCCCAAATGGACTTACCTCTCTGTCCAAAATTTAGATGATTGGTAACAGCTACCCAACGCCCAGGCACATTTAAATAAAATAAAGCTCATGAATAAGTAGTTCTAAATTTGTGCAACAAGGTGTTATGGTATAGCAGGATCTCATCCCTGACAGTTGTGTTGTTTTCTTTTTATGTAATTTTTATTGTAATTTTTTTATGTAATTATGTCTTTTTAATATTTTTTTTGTATACAATGTTATTGGATGTGTTTTTGTTTCCATAATTTTTGCATGTGTATTCTTAATTTTTTAGTTCTGTGTAATGTTGTTAATATATGTATTTTTTTTCAATGTTTTCTGCGCTGGCCCCTTTATGTTATGCCTCAGGGGGTGAGGTCAACAATTTATGTCGCTAGTAAACTACCCTGTCAGTATTTGAGAAGAAGTAGCGTTTACTATGGCTGCTTTGATGTTGAGGTTGTTTCCTGTCTTGTGGTTTGTACTTTTTGTTTTGGTATTGGATTTACTGGTTTTGAATCATGTTCACTAATTAAGCTACTGTTCTGGCTCATTGGATTTGGATTTGTTTACTTTTGTCTTTGCCTAGTTTGTTTTCTGAACTTTTGTCTCTGTCTCTAATTTCTGCGGAATATCTTTTTAAACACTTAAAATAAATATTTAAGCATTTAATGTTTTGTTTTATTTTCATCAAATAATTTTCATGTTCACAGTCTCTCCTTTTGCGGACATTTTTGATTTTGAAAGCCTTTACCCCATTTTTGGGCCTGTGTAGGCCCTAGTCATGCAACTAGAGTTTATAGTTAGCTTGTTAGGGAATGGTGAGCCGTACTCTTTGGCTCAGACCTGTGTAAAGTGCAAGTCTGACTTTTGATTTTGAGGCTTGTATACTTTTTGATCTTCATGAACAAGCAAGAACATAGCACATGGATGGTTTAAATCATGAATAGCTGACACCCATTCAAGTGACTTTTCAATTAAGACACCCATTCAAGTGACTTTTCAATTAATAATAAAATTAAAAGAGCTTTTCTTCACCTATCATCCCATTATGAAAACTGTTTAAACCATTACAGGATTTCTACATAAGTCGACAAGTTATATAATTTCAGACATAGCTGTTGAAGAGTTTCAGTGAGGTCATTCAATTGTTATTCTGTGCTTTTAATATTTAACTTAATATGTAACTTTTAATATCAAAGAAATTTCTTTTCAACTCAGGTCATTATCTCTGGGATGTCACTATATCAGGAGTGGAGAAAGAGACAAGGGCTCAACTAGTGGGAGCGAAAAGAGGCAAACAAACAGAAAATATGGTCATGGGGGGGCTTTAATGTATTAAAAGTTTCTCAAGTACACTAACCCAGATAGACAGAATTGCAAAATCTCTTTTAACACAGCCCATGGGGGAAACTATGGAGTGTTTCTACTTGTTTATTTTATACTTTGGACCACTTTTTGTTTATGAACTTCCCTGAGTTAGTCTAAATTAAAAGTTGCTCAATAGTTTTCATTTTGTAATGTTGCTTTTTTTTCTTCTAAAAGCTGCTTGACAAAAAAAAATCCAAAGACACAGGAAAACATTTTTCTTACATCTTGCCTGAAGAAGGGGCCTGAGTTGCCTTGAAAGTTTGCACATTGTAATCTTTTTAGTTAGCCAATAAAAGGTGTCATTTTGCTTAGCTTATCTCCTCATGGAAATATAAAATACACTATTAAATACAGTGCAAAAATCATGTGGCAACCTTACTCTACTCTACGTACAACATATGAGGTTAGGTGCCAAAGTGATATATCAAGCAACAAAACATAAGTCTGAAAAAAAAAAACTTTGGCTTGAACAGCCTATGTTTTGTACTAAAGGTTCCAGCGGGTGCTTGGCTTGTAACCATGGATCAAGACATTGCATTTCACACAGACAGTATCGCTGTAAGTAAACACAGGCCTATTGAACAACAGACACAGAAAACAGATGACCTTCTATTCACTCTGCTCTCCTTTTGTCTACAAGTTGAAAGCCTTTTTCGCATGGATGACATCCCCCTTACCCACAGAAAGGGCTTTCTCGACAGGTGGATTTTTATGTGTGTTGATGGCACAGAATCTTAGCAGTTGTTTATATAACTGCATTTGGGATGGCAGTGTGAAATAATAAGTAGTCATGACCGCCATCAACATCTAGACTCTGTTCTTCTGCTTCAAAGGAATACTTTGATTGAAGTGTTTTGTGCACACCCTGAGAGATCATTGTCCTTTTCGGCATTGGGTCAAGCTACCCTTGTCCCTTACTAGTTAAAAGGTTAAAAAATGTGGCTTGACTTTTGGTCATTGTGACAGCTCCATGCTCCCTCTTCCATTTTGGGAGCCTCTTGAACCCAACACTGCCGATAGTCATGACCGGGATGAGCCTGGTTAGATGAGGACAAACACACACCAAGTAAGGAGAGTGGTGAAAAGTACTCTAGTGCTTTCAATAAAAAACTCAAAAATCAAACAGTGTCCATTAAAGTGCAGTGCTTTAAAAATCATCAATAAATAAATAATCCATAAAACTGTGGAAATCCGTGAGATTAAAAATAAGACTTAAAATGAGACTAAAACTAACACCACACATTGTGCAATTTCTAGTCCAGGCAATGATCTTTCATGCCTTGACTACTATAACTCCCAGCTGCTAGGATTAGCTGGCTGTGCTATCAAACTACTGCAGATGTTTCAAATTGCAGCAGTACATCTTGTATTTAATCAGCCAATAGGGATTCATGTCACTGTTCTCTTCAGGTTGCTACATTGGCTTCCTGTACAGCTGTTCTTTAAGCTGAAATACTTGCTTAAAGAATAGTCAATGGCTCAGCACCTACACAGCACCTATGTACTGTATATGGAGACATTTGTGAGATCCTGTGCTCCTTCCCACTTTCTCAGATCTGCTAGTGAACAGTGTATAGTGCATGCAACCTTTGTGTGGCATCAAATCATAATCCAAAATCTTTTCATGTGTTGCTCCTAGCTGGAGAAATGAGCTGCCAACCTCCATATGAACTCCTGACATCCTCACTGCGTTTAAGAAGTTTTTGAAGACTTTCTTGTTTGGTGAATTTCTGTCTAGATGATAATGGCTTTTGTAACTAAGGGAAGATTAAGTAATCTTACGTTTTTCTGTTTGGTTTAAAGCTTTTCACTTGAGATGATCAATTTTGTAAACTTGTCCGGTATCACATGTTTTAAAACAGTCTCCCAGACTGATGTTTACTCAGTTATGTTGACCTCTTTTGTAAATTGCTTTGGAAAATGCATCAACTAAATGAAAAATGTAGCACTGAGCTGGCCTCTGATCTTCTTAATTTAGGATTTTAATATGGGCATGTTAGACTCAGTCATTTTTTCAGTAACAATTGCATTACAGCTCAGACTGATGATTGTATCCATAAGACCTTCTCATTACAAAACATCCTTCACATTTCCTGAGAAACGTTTTGTTGCACAACATGAGTGCTGAGATTAATTATTATCTGGCACGCTGGCCACACAGTCAGCTCTGGATGTAGTTTGATATCTTTTGCTGCTAAAGTTCAGGGCACATCGGGGCCACATCCCCTTATTTGATATCTGCCTTCATGTATGGCAGTGTGTGATATGTCACTTTTTGCCTTTGGTCTTTTAAATTATGTGGCAGAAATATTTTAGGAAACTTATTTAGCTATCTCCACTAAAAAATCTAAATGCAGAATATCCCAAGAAGTTAAGAAATTGACAGTAAAAGAGAATAAAATGTGACTGTTGGTGCAGAAAGTATCTTGAATGTCCAACAAACAAATGAAAACCAAAGCCTTCCATTGCCTTTTTGGAAAGTGACTATGGATAATAAAGGATGCATCAGGCTTAGTCATTTGTCCATCTATTTTCATAACCACATGAAATGCAGTTCATTTTAGACCAATTTCTAATTGCTAATCAACCTGGCCAGGGATTGTGAATGAAAACTGTAGCAATTGGACTGGTATTTGACTTGAGACCCCTGCAGTGGTGAGGCAATCACTGTGCATCAGTACCACTCGAAAAATGTGTCCTGCGTCAATGCAATATTCTGACATCTTTCTTAATTTGTTTAAAATTATTTAACTAATGGCGGGATATTTCTTGTTATTTTTAAAAAGTTGTATTTTTCAAAATACTTAGTAGTAAACAAATTGAAAGCTTTGAGTCACAAGACCACTGATGCTTGACAAAAAGTTGTTTGTTCTGTCTCCAGCACAAGAGAATCTTAACATATTGATTAATTATGCAAAATTGTATGTGTAAAAAACATATCTTAAAAACATACCCGGGAATATTGTCATTTCATTTTATTTTTTTAATGTTTCAGAGTCATACAGTGATTCAGTTAAAGGAAAGATGCAGGCAATGGTTAAAAGTAGGCTGCACAATGTCACATCTGCAAAAGAATTTCTGATGTCAGTTTTAGGTCAGAATGGCCTCCATTTGTAAAGAACAACAAAATTATTCAGTGTTTTGGCATTCCTCCAGGTTACTGCTGTAGAGTGAACTGATAATAAGAGTCAGTAAAGGGTGATGCTCACAGAAAACCATCTTGAAAATATAAGAACTACGCCCATTTTTCATGATGATGTGCCAGACAGGGAAACATTTATTTAGTAAATCAGTTTCATTACCCATAATATTATTACTTGGCTGACACCATTATCCAAGGTGACTTACAAGAGTTGATATGAAATTAGTTACATTTAGCTAATTTTATCAATTGGAGCACAGGCAGGTGAAATAACTTACTCGTGGTCACTGTGGCAGTAGCAGGATTTGAACCCACATCTTCAGGGTTTGAAGTCTAAAGCCTTAACCATTACACCACACTGCCTGCCTCATGTGTATAATGTGTGCATGTAAACTGTAGCATAGTGAGATCTTGTAGCATAGATGTAAACTTGAGTATTAGCTGTAAATACCCCTAAAAGATACCTGTCATCCTTTTTAAAAGCTACCTTAGTGTGTGGGTGAGGTATGGGTCACTTTTGTTCCTCTTTTCCTCATTCAGACCCATGACTGTTCCTTCCTGTGTACCCTTTCTAAAGTATCCCTGTAAACCCTGTGGAATAATCACATCAACTCTGTATTTTCAGATTTTACCATAGGGATTTTTTGTTTTATTTAGTAATATTTTGTTTTTATTATATTTTAAACATTTAAACATTCAGAAGTAATCAAACTGCATAGTTCTTTTTCTATAGGTAGGTCAGAACATGTGGCCTGAACACCACAGTTTAATCCTCTTCCAAAGTAGGTGCATGTTTCCAGGAGGAGAAAACACAGAAATATTAGATGTCCAATCTAAGACCCCCCCCCTCCCCCCCCTTCCAGTTTTCCATTTGTCACTCTCAGAAGTAATCCTTTGGTTACACTCATGACTATACACATATTCACACAAGTGATGAAACATTTTATTTGTGTATCAGTACATTTATTCAAAAGAAAATCATCTTCTTCATAGCTGTCACCCTGGAAGGCTGTTCATTTATTCCTCTATCCTAGGAATGTAACAAATGAGAAAACCCCTCTTTTAAATATTCTCCATAGTTGAAAATCTTTGGACTTTGTTGGTGTATCTAATTTATGAAAGTAACCTAAACAACACATAGATTTCTCAAAGCTACTTAATCTACACCAGGGGCCTCATGCATAACGGTGTGCGTAGAATTCGCACTATAACATGGCATGCGGACAAAAGCGGAAATGTGCTTGCGCACAAAAAAATCCAGATGCATAAATCTGTGCAAAAGCCAACTTCCACGTTCTTCCACTCCATAAATCCCGGTCAGCGTGAAAAGTAACGCACATGCACACGCCTGCTGTCCCTCCCCAACTCCTCCCAGAATTATGCCTCTTTGAATATGCAAATCAATATAAATAGTCCTTAAGCTCAGCCTTCTGTGAAAAGACAATGGCAAAAGCACGAGGGAAAATAGAAGAATTTCAGAGAATACCAAGTGGAGGCAAGGAAAAACGTACTATTTGTTGGTTTAAACAGTGGTATAAACAACAAAAGGAAGTTGATCGAGTGACATAGTGTGTCAGAGAAACTCGAAAGCTCAAGTTCACAGAGTCGCACAGTGCCCAAAATAAAAAAGTTGTCACATATCAAAGTTGCCATGAAAAGGCGAGTCATAGCCCACCGTCTGAGTGTCATATGAAAGCTTATTAGGGTACAGAGAAAAAAAAAGCCACACAGTGGGAAAAAAAGCACGAAATGTCAACTTTAATCTCGAAATTTCCACTTTAACCACGTAGTTTATTTTGTCATTAAAGTAGAACATCAAAAACTTCATCTTAAAATCGTTTAATTTACTAGTGTCTCAAATCCCATCGTAACTAAAGTAGCACGTTAAATGCTTTGTTTTGTATTCAATCTTCTATGTGCTCTATGTGTGTGAATCACTACGTGCTTCTGTGCTTTCTTTTCCTCGACAGGACACAGAATCCATTACATTCCTAATTTTACAGCTCTCTGAATAATTAAAATACTGAGATGTATACTTGATATCATTTTCGTGATGATAGGAGTTAAAGAATGTTGTTAAACATGGGAACACGGTGGTGCAGTGAGTGTTTATGTCTCACGCAAGATGCTTGCTGCGCCATGCGTAACCTTCGATGAAATACTTTATTACAGAAGTACTGTCTCTTTCAAATGTACTAACCCCCAATTCCTGTCCTTCCTTTTCTTTCACCAAATACCCAATTGCCACACAATCAGCTCTGTAATAGAAGTTAAGCCATCTGTAAGCTTAGAACTCCGATTCTTCAAAACTTTTAAGAAACATTGAAATATCTTCATAGTACATGTTTAATTATTCTATCCATCTATCCTTCCTGTTTCGTGCCAGCCACAGCAAGAATACAGTGCGAGGCAGGAACAATCCGTGAACGGAGCTCCAGCTCCTCGCTAACGCTGCGGCACCGTGTAGTTAAAGTTTTATCTGTATAATATAATAAACATATTTTGCTGCATTTCATCTTAAAAATGATATCGTCATTATATGTAAATACGCGCTTTATAAAGTGGCTCAGGTTTTGCAATATTATAACTGTAGTGCAAGTTTACAGTGAGGTTATTGTACTTATAAGTACAAACAGTTCTACAAGGAGCACTTGATGGACTGATTGAGTGAGTTTATAGCTCCTGGGATGAAACTGTTTCTGAACCGCAAGGTCTGTACAGGAAAGGCTCTGAAGCGTTTGCCGTGTGAGAGCAGTTCAAATAGACAGCATGGCTGAGGCATCGTGTGCTTGATGCTGTATACTGATAGTTCTCTTTCCAGTCAGCTGCTGTAGATCTGTGATTCCCCACTCAGATACAGTGATATAAATACTACGAGTGGTGTAGTGAGAGTAATATGGAAAAAGATGAGCCGCTGTGGCAACCCCTAACGGGAGCAGCTGAAAGAAGAAGAAGAAGGTGCAGTGAGAGTAACAATGCTAAAGTAGCTATTGTATTTAGAATAGTTTGACCATTCTGTGGACCATTATACTGTTACACGTTAATTACAATCAGATGCATTAAACTATAAACAATATGCGGTTAATTTCAGTGTATTTATAAAGCCGCATCAGGGATGTGGATCTAAAAAAGAAAGGGTAACCACACTGGAACAGTAGCACTACTTTGACGCTGTGTGCCGCCAGTCTGCAAAACCGAGCGCAGAATTTGCGTACTCCAGGGTATGAGCTACTGTGGAAATGTGTGTGGCTTTATGCCAAGTTTAGGTTTTATACATCGCGATTTGAATGTGAAAACGTTCTTACGCAACATTTTTGTGCATACGCACCGTTTATACATGAGGCCCCAGGTCTTTATCAGTAGTATTGGGCATGAAGCAGGAACAAACCCTGGGGATAGCACCAGCCCTGATGACAAAGGTACTACACAGAAGCACATACAAACTGGCATAGGACCAGTTTAGCATCATCAAGTGATTTTCAAAGAAGTCTTTATAATATGGAGTTTTGTGGGCAAAACACAAGGCTCCACAGAAAAAAATAACTGGCAGTGGGGTTTGAGCCTAGCACATTGATTCCATAAGGCGGCAGCACTAACCACTGTGCCACCTACAACCTAAGTATAAGTTTAAAAAAAAAAACAGAAAACTTTTTTGTCCATTGTGATGTTTTGGAGGAGGTGTAATGGTTTTACTGTATTTAGGGTGATTTTATTTTGTCTTTCACCTACCTGTAAATATTATCCTAGGTTCAATCTACTCCTTTGTAGTTGAAATGTAATATCTCCTTCTCAACAGTTGGCAAAATTGTACACCAAATGAAGTGCATATGTTTGGTTTCATCTTATCATACTGTATGTTCATATTATGTTTAGAAGAATTACTTGAGAACACTTTGAAATCACAATCTTTTTTGTCCAGTGATTCCTGAGTGACTGGTATGTGAAAACCCCCACATGTGATTTACCGTATGACTCTTCTTGATGTCTAGTTATGCAACACATCGAACTTTTTGCTCCCAAATTTTTGGCCTTCTAAATCTGAAAAAGTCTAATTTTAGAACAGCATTTTCTGTAAGAAATTACACTCTTATGGTAAAGAGTAAACCAATAGGTGTCTTCAGCCAAAATGATCAGAAGGTCTTGAAGTTGTGCATGCCACATCCATCGACTCCAGGGTTTCACCTCCTAATGGCATATGAGAAGATTAAATTACTTCTTTTCATGTTGAGATTTCTAATTACAAATATGATAATATCGTTGAATTTTGATTCATTACGGGTGGTCATAGCCCTCTAAGAGCCACTGCGAGAAGGTTAAAAATTACAAATTTAAAACATAAGGAGTAATGGGGTATCATTTTACACTATTTCAAGGTCAGCAATTACAAACATGATGTTATTTTTGATCTTTGATCATTTACTTAGGATCTAGCCTACTATGGACCTCTATCAGAGGGTGAAAAATGATACATTTCTATTACAATCGAGAATATTTTGACTTTAAACATTTAAATGGATGTACACATTTTAATATTTATATATTTAACACAACTATTCTTGTTTATTATGTATATCTACCTCATGAAGTAAATCATTAAATTTCTTATTTACACCCAGAATTAAATAATGAATATTGAAATGATTTTTGACAGTGATTAAATACTTTTTTGACATTTATGTTTGTGAGTAGGATATTTTTCTGAATTCTGTTTTAAAAGCATTTATGAGGTTATACATTCATTAAGCTTTCTTGATAGGACTGATCCTGTGAATTAGATAGATCTCTGTAGATTACATTAATTTCTACCCAGTTATGAGCTAGTGGTGTCTTGGAAAGAAGAGTTGAGGATCAATTTGAGAGATGTTTCAAGAAGCAGGAATACACTATAATTGTAGTCAGACAGTCAGTTCAGACAATAATGGCTACCCAATAGAAATTGTAAGCAAATGTTTACAAACAGTGACACAGTGGTGTAATAATCAGCCAGGACACTGGATTTAGGTTTGCTTGATCACCCTGTGCGTGCATGGGTTTTTCTCCAGGTCCTCTGAATAACCTCTCACATCCCGAGGACATTCATGTTCAGTTAACTGACAGCTTCAAACTGGCCCAGTATGAATGAATTTGTGTTAAATGAGTCAGATTTGGGCCTATCTAGGGTTGGCCACTGTCTTGCAGCTAGTTCAGATATGAGTTTGATTAAGCATGAAATACAAGCATTGAATAAATAGAAATATGCAACAAGAGCAGTTTGTTCAAACAGAGAGATCAAAATAAAGCAACACCCCCTTGGCCTGTGTATTTTATTTCTGAAAGCTGTCATTAAATGCAAGTTATCTCGTGAAGGGGCTACAGCCGGCAAACATGCCTAAAGACAGGTCAACAAAGTACCACCTATGAAAGACATGAGGATAGTGTAACAAACGAACAGGTTATAACTGAGATCAGCTTTGCCCTTTGTGCCTGCCATAGCTTGCCCTTTACCTCAGATGGAATCCTAGCTCTCACACTTAACTGAGGTAAGGAAAAGTTTTTGCATCCTGGGTGGTTTAGTATTGTCACTTTGTTGCCAATGAAACACTGTTACAACAGCTAAAAAAATAAAGTATGTCTGACACACTATTTCCAGGCACACAGGGTGTTATGGTTTATTTATGCAGTATCTGTCTAATATTCTTACAAGTATTCTGCATGTCCCATGTTATTTGGACATTTAAAGTTTTCATTATATTCCTCTCAGGTTGTAGCTTCAATGGGAGCTTTGTAGACAAACATATATAGGGTCTTCTAATTGGTGAAGAATTACTTCTTAATGATATAAAACCCTCATATCTATGTATTCAAAAACATAACACCATTAAGTGGAGATACATATCTCACATTTTGTGGAAAAAATACAAAATGATAAATTTATAAGTTAATATTTTCGCTGGTATGCTATTAATAGTATCTGTAGTTTACAATGTTCCTATCTTGCAACCATTACTGCCACATATAGGTACTTTCTTCCCGCAATTCTGAACTGGATAGGCAGGTAAGTACATGGATGAATGATTGGACAGATTGATGGATGGATGTATGGACATTTCTTCCACGATGATGCAGTGGTTAGTACAGCAGCCTCGCAGATTAAATCAAACAAAATCATCTCCTGGATTTGCCATTACTTGTGTGTTAGGCTTATTGGTTGCTTTAAACTTGTCCACTATTATTAGTATTTGAGGGTCTCCTCTGATGGACTAGCACCCCATCCTTATTTGCTTTCTACCTCTTACCAAATGCTTCTACATTAGATATTAGAAGACAACGAAAATAGTAGTGTTAGAAAATACAGTAGTGGGCAAATGTATTGGCTGTGACACGAATGTTGTGATTTGCATAATTTGCAGCTTCAGTTTCTGTGGTGGTAATTCACATTGCTTTTATATTATTGTGCAGAGTAATCAAATGCAGATTAATTGTTAACTCACAATATCCCATTTTCAATTATTTTGGCCCTGGCACAAAATGAGCAGCTAAAAGTGTCCAGCAAGCTCCAGGACCATCTCCTCCTTAGGAGTCAGCTACAGAATCATGTTGCCACCAGTTCAGAGCTTGCTCACTATTGGCAGCAGGTGGATGTGAGTTAATCTGCAGGCACAGTGAGGCAAAGACTTTTGGACAACAGCCTTGTGTCAAGAAGGGAAGCAAAGAAGCCACTTCTTTCCAAGAAAAACATCAGGGACAGACTGATATTCTGCAGGAAGCACAAGGATTGGACAGCAGAAGACTGGCGCAAAGTTATTTTTTCAGATGAATCCTCCTTCTGACTGTTTGGGACATCTGGAAAATCGATTGTCCAGAGAAGGAAAAGGTGAAAGCTACCTTGAGTCCCGTGTCATGGCAACAGTGAAGCATCCTGAGAAAACTCATGTGTATGGTTGCTTCTCATCCAAGGGAGTGGGCTCACTCAAAATTCTGCCCAAGAACACTGCCATAAATAAAGAATGGTATCAAAATGTCCTTCAAGAACAACTTCTCCAAACAATCCAGACACAATTTGGTAATGACCTGTGTATTTTCTAGTATGATGGAGCACCAAACGTGATAACGAAGTGGCTCAGAGATCATAACATAGAACGTTTGGAACTGTGGCAAGGAAACTCCCCAGATCTTAATCCCATTGAGCACCTGTGGTGAATTCTCAAAATACAGGTGGACAAGCAGAAGCCCACAAATTGTGATCAGTTTCAAGCTCTAAAAAGGCAAGAATGGATTACCATCAGTCAGGATTTGGCCCAGAAGCTGATACCCAGCATGCCAGAGCAAATTACAGAAGTTTTGAAGAAGAAAGGTCAACACTGTAAATGTTGACTCATTGCATAAGTTTGATTCATTTGTCAATAAAAGCCTTTGAAACTTATGAAATGTTTATAATTGTTTGTCAGTATACCATAGAAACATGTAAAAAAAGTAATCTGAAAATGCTGAAGCAGCAAAGTTTGCAAAATACATTTGTGTCACTACCAAAACTTTTGGCCACTACTGTAGATGAATGGATGGATAGACATTTCTTCGAAAGTTCTAAATTCCATCATGCATGCTTGGTATGTGTGAATATGACGCACAGAACATCAAGCTTTTATTGTAATAACTATAATTTTTTCTCCTTACTCAGTACTTTGTTATAATTATAATTGTATATTTGATCAGCTGTGTAGCCACCATTCATTTTAAATAGTTCACCATAGATTCTTCTGCATAATTGGAAGGTTTAAATGACAGCATACTATTTGTGACTTATTTCCAATCACTCCTCAAAAAAGCTATAAAAGCACATCCAAATTTAAGTGTTTTTTTTCTCATGAAAACTTTCATTAGGAATAAGAACAACAAATTTTTTGGAAATCTTAGTTTTTTTTGTTTGCTATATAATGATTTCTACTAGCTATCCACTAATTTTCTGTGCTGCTTAATCCAAAGTAAGTGTGCAAAGAAGCCATGTTACAGACGAAAAGAAGAGAAAGAAGTAAGACAGGAACTCACCTAAAAGTTAGGAACAAGCCCATATTACGCTTAAACACTGACCTTTGTATTGTGGTGTGCCCGATTTAATCAGAAGAAATCAGAGTACTTAGAACTAATCTAAATGAAAGTCAGCCATAACTAGAAATGGAACAAACAGCAACCTACTTCTGGAAAACAAAGTGCTATGCCTAATGCCTCAATATTTTTATTGACTGTCTGTGTCTGTGTGAGTTGGCCTTGCAATGGTGTGGCTTTCTGTCTTGGGATGGTTGCCGGCTTGTACTGAATGCTACCTGTATAGGCTCTGTCCCCTTGTGACCTTAAAATGGATTGACTCAGTTTAAGAATGATGTTATTAAATCAGATCGGTCTAATACAGGTACAATATAAAATACACATTAGAAATCAACATTTCCTTACAAAATCAAGCTTGGCAGGGGAGGCAAACAGATGAAAGTTTAGGGTATGCAGGAGAAACTAAACATTTCTAACTTTGGTTTACAAAGATATTCTCTGTTTGATGTGTTCAAGATTGAAAACAATGAAGTGGTGCTGTACTAAACTGGAAGTGGTAGACATGCTGGAGTTCAGGTACTGTATGTTGTGGTGGCACAGTGAAAGAAAACTCAACGGTTAATCAAACAATTTTATGAGTTAGTCTCCTTTAAATCTACTTTTTTATCAAAAGCAGCCAATGCAAACCTTGGAGTTCACTAATATTTGCCGCTGGGCAGATTCAGTTAAATGGAATTTGCTGCTGAGAATGTGCAGATGTCAAACCATTCAGCACTTAGGCGGAGTAGACCCAAGAGAAATGCATGACAGATCCGTTCCAATGCTTTTTTCATTTCTGTCCCTTTTTATTGCTTGCAAAATTCCACAAAAGAGTAAAAATGTCTTACTTATTTTCTATGCAGTAAAATAATAATAATTATTATTATTATTAACTACATTTTTATAGCATAGGTACCGAAAACCATTTAGAATGAATGTATTTCATGATATATTGGTAAAGCCCACTGCTATCGAGAGAGATACCATTTTTGGAATGGCTGAATTCTAGATTGGTCACAAATACAAAGGAGAAATTTGTTTATGGTCAATGCATTTTCACATTATACATTCTATGGAAGGTGCTTTGGAGTGGGCTTTTAAAGCATTTATATTTATTTACAATGAGTAGGACACTTTCAAAGATTTTTGCTATTGTTTTACAACTCCAGAAACTTCAGTCAGATCCCAACCAGGTTATTGTATTCATGGAATTTGCATGTTCCTGTCATGTGTGCTTGGGCTTTCTCCAGGTACTCAGGTTTTCTTCCAGATCTGAAAGACTTGCAGGTTAGTCTGCTTAGCAGCTTTAAAATGACAATATGTGTGTGCCCTGTTATGGACTCATGCCAATCTTCCTATACTCATATCACGCATCCATTGCTACCGTAATGGCCAACATCTGCTATATTGTGTTTAGTTTTGGTGTTCAAGTAACTAGGATATACTATCACAACACAAACGCTGGTCTAGAGTAAACCAACTGTACTATCGAAAGTGTAAAACTGTGAGGTGTGAGATGCGGCAAAAGAATGGAAGAACTGGCCATTTTCAGCTTAAGAAAACAGAAATTTACAGTAGACATGATAGATGTGTTTAAAATTTAGGAAATACATATTCCCTCATCCTCTCATTAAGAATCACAGATGGAAAATCAGTTCAGGGTAAATGTTGCACCCAAATGTAAAGTGGTATTTCTTCACACAGTGGATAGCAAATCCATAGAGGACCTTACCCAGTTGTATCTTGGAAACATTCAAATATTGACTTAAGGATATTTTGGAAACATTGGCTAATTCAAAATGAATTAATTCAGCTGAGCTGAATGATGTCTTCTTGTGGAAGCTATTCTTGTGACCGCTGTTTTCACTTAAACCTAGGAATAAAGTTGATTCTGTTCTGTCTTGGACATAATATTGATTTGCCTGTGTGTTTGAACTTGTTTGGGTGCAAGGAGGATGAGACAACTACATACCATTCAAAACTTCTTAGAAACAAGTTAACTTGCCAAAAATACAAACATAGAGTAGTCTAATCAAATGACAAACTGATTGTACCTAATAACATACTTGTCTAGACAAAGATTCAGCGGTGTTCTCATCATAAAACTTGTGGAGGAGCAACAAGAACCTGAGAGAGAATGGCAAAGCCATTTTAAGAAACTGTGCAATGTGTGTGTGTGTTTGTGTTGCAAGGGAGTGAGTGAGTGAACAGGACAGAGATGATGAAGCATTTCGAAAGCACCACTTACAACATATCAGAGCTGGTGAGCTGTTTAAATCCATTAGCCTGAGTATGTGCTCACGATCTCAGGAAGAGAAAAGTTAATCAGAGCCACATGGAAGGAGCTATTAAATATCAGAATAATAAAGGATGGTTAATCAAGGAGACGGACAGCTATATGAGATATCAAGGAAGAGACGCTGAATTTCACATTATTTCAATATGTCTTACTGGTGTATGGACAGTTGTGGGGAATGGGGAGCAAGGTTGTGGCGGAGCCAAGGGAAAGCACTGTTCTTGAGGGTACAAGGCAGAGTTGAATGACAGGAGTGAGAGTTAAGTTGCAGTGCTTTCATCCCAAAGAGGCTGAGCAGTTTGAGATAAAGGGGAATAGGAATTAGTAAGTTAGCGACAGAGTGAGAAAAGTGAGAGAAGACAGAGAGGATGAAGTCAGACTTGGTTTATTATTTTAGATATGTTCCCATGACCCAGAAAATGAGCAATAGCAGGGTGCAAATTATATTGCAGTATTAGGAATAAAAATCTAGTTGGCACTTGTGAACCTACCCAGAGTTGTGTGGCTTATTCAGCAGGATCGTCACAATATGTTAGGATACCAGCTTCAGTGATGTTAAAATATCAACCAAATCATGAAATGCCATAAAAACGAAATTAAAGATCTATCAATATATTGTTTTGTTAAACAGAACAACCACCAAAGGACAGTAGATCTCTCAACATCAAATACTCAACACTGAGTTAGAAAGACTCATGAATATTCATAAATCTCCAATGGGCAAAGTGCTAAATTGTACCATAGATGGGTAATTGATGTAACTAATTAATTATTGCATTATTGTATTGTATTTACCCCCTTTTTTTTTGACACCCACTGCACACCCAACCTACCTGGAAAGGGGTCACTCATTGAACTGCCTTTCCCAAGGTTTCTTCCATTTTTTCTTCCAAGGGTTTTTTTTTTTTTTTGTGCGGGGGTCCTGGACTTCTTAGAGTCTGTCAAAAGGCAGGGCCTGATAAAGTCCATTGTGACACTTCTTGTGTGATTTGGGGCTACATAAGAAATAAATTGTATTGTATAATGATGATGACAGCTCAAAAATAGCAAGATGTACAAGTTCAAACCCTTTCAATTTTGTCACAAAAAAACAACCAATGGGTAACTTAAAAGGGCTGTATGAAACAAACGCTGAAGGTGGAAGTGAAAAGTCCAGGCTGCATAAGTGCACACAAAGCAAAGATATGTAAGAACACTGCATTGTCAAAGGGCCCGTCCGAACTGCCCAGAAGCAGGCTAGTGGCATGAGACACAAAGAATTGTTCTCATACTTCTAGATATGAAATTGGATTGAACATAACATGGAAAATTTGGAAAATGCAATTCTAAAGACAACATTGAGTTTACTATAAACATCTGAACACTGAATAATTTAAATGATGTAGGCCCTCTTACTACTTCTTTAATTTCTTTAGAACTTCCATCTGCTTGGAGCTGTGCCTCACTTTCCCTAATGTAGAAACACTACTGCAAGGATTGCTTAGTGTTCACCAACTTGCCCTCTTCTTTCCTCGAGTTTTCTTAATAAAATCACATATTTTTTTTGTATATATACATCTGTTATCTTTTTTTAACACCATCCCTGTGGTTTGTGTGAGTGAGCCTGGTGTTGTGTCAGTGTGCCCCTGCAAGGCAATGGCAATCATGTCTTGCACCAGATGCTACTGGGATTGCAACCCTAAATTGGATAATAGAGAGAATAAAATAAAGAGAATAGCTGGTTGGTTATTGGTACTTTGGATCAGCAGAGTAAGACATGTTAATACTGGTTTGTAGGCAGAGGTCAAGTTTTAAGTAAAGGTAGGTGCATAGATAAAATTGCAAGGTAAGTGTTTGGTTCCACTGCAAAATTTGAGGTTAGCAAAATTTAAAAATTGATGAAGATTGATTAAAAATTGATGATTCTGGGAAAAAAATATCACAGATTCAATAAACTGTATTCATTGATGAACTTATGTTCCATCCAGACTGGCTCGGGCCTTGCACGTGATGCTGTTGGTGGGTGACAACTCTCTTTGACTTTTACTAGGGATGGAATGGAAAAGGGTTCATTTTATTCCAGATAGCTCTAATGCAGTGGTTTGAATAAGACAAGATATATTGGTAACCTTAACCATATGAAAAGATATTTTTTCATTTTATATCAAAGGTTTTATTTTCCACTATTTCAGATGATAAAGAATATTGCAAATAAATCAAGTCAATGTGTTTTTATAAGGCGAGCTTCACTGAGTATAGGCTCAGAGAGCTGTGATAAGTTTACAGCTAAAATACAAATTACAAATTTTATAAATTACATGTTGGACACAAATAAAAATATAGGTCAAGATACACATCAAAGCAAATTATTTTTCAAATAAATTACCATGTTTGGAACTGAGACTTTGAGTCACACAATAAGTAGTTTCAGCTGACTGCTCATAAAGTAGAGTGTATTATAGCCTAATCTAAATCTGACATCCCAAAACCATTTTTTTTCAAAATCTTTTAGTCAGGTGACTTTTGCAGACATGAAACATGTTGCTATACTTGACTGAAGCCCAAAAAAGCTTATTTGGCTGGCCTTTGATTACAAATGTCAAAAACCCAGCTGCTATATTTCATGTGTCTTGTGGCGGAAAGGCACAATGTATGCATTGACAGCCAAAGATGGCTGTGGAATTGAGGAATCATTTCTTGGATGTAATCTAGACCTTTTACTTTTTCAACTTTTAACTTTCCCTTTGATAGCAAATGATTGGTGGAGTTTTAAAAAATATTTCACATTTATTTTTGAATTTTCTTTCTGTACTGACACTGCCTAATTTAAATGGGTGTCACTATTGCAACACTACAGTGGCTTACATGCAATTGTGAAACAATTTCTCTTATTGAAAGAATTTTTAAAGTGGGAGTCACAAGTCACAGATCTAATTTTTATGTTTAAAGGTAACATTGAATGGGTGTGAATTTAACCAGAACAGCAGTCTGGTTAAGTTTTGAACTTCAAGCTGGCATTCCTAATACACTTTATGAGACAGCTCTTGATGGTCAAGTTAACACTGATTTTGTCAAAAGTTATTTCAAAATGTTTAATTTTTGTTATAATATGATGATTAATTTATTACATTTTTGAGATTTTCATTAAGGAGGGAGCCATACACCCCTAGGATGTTATAGCCCAGGAATGATGTTACTCCAACACACCTAATTTCTGAAGCATATTGTTTGGAAAGTCTCTGCATGTCTCCCCCATGTAGAAATCTAGTGATTTTGACATTCTTTGGCTCCTGTAATTTGTAGAGATGGATTTCACTTATCAAAATTATTTTAGAATTACATTATCTTGTAGCTCCAGGGGTCTTGATTGGAATTTTGGCCTCATCTGTCTTTGTGCAGCACTTCAGCATTCCCTGTATGACTGCATGAGTTTTCTCTGGGAATTCCTCCTTCCCTTCAAAATTATGTGTTTTAGCTTGATTGTTAGCTTTGAGTTAGCTTGAATTAAATGATGGTGTGGGCATAAGTTTTTTTTTTTTTATCCCTGCTTTGCTCTTGGTGTTTGCAAAAAATACTTAGTGGCTTTTTACACCTCAGTCAAAATACTCTTTGTGAGATGCAATCCCAGCACTTCTTCTATTCCTGGAAACATTTTCTGTGCCTGCCTTTGTTACCATGTTTATTACCTTGCTTTCTGTGATTTTGTCCTGAATTTCTAACATTATAGCAAATTGTCTTCCCCTCAGTTTTAACTTTAATTTCAGGAACAAAAAAAGTCAAAGGGAGTGAGATCTGGCAAATATGGGAGGTGTGAAGCAACAGACACATTGCTTTTGGGAATAAATTCTATGGTTTCAGTATATTCTTGAATAAAAGCACACTTGTTTTGTTATACGTGTACCTTTTGCAAAAGTGTTTATCTGATATTGGGACTTCAGTATTCACACATTGTACACTTCATGCCTACATTTTGTCAATTATTACTAAAATATGAAAAACGTTTCTTTTTTAGTTATGTGTTCCAACAATTCCTGCCACGCATTTCATCCTACATTTACACAGATCGCTGTAGACATGGAACAGACATGAAATGTATGAATTCCAAATAACGATATACTGTATTATTTACCCTATACAACTCCAGGCCCCTAACACCCAGATAAGGAGCCTTGACTTGAACTGGGAGAACTTTTTGCCAGAGTTGAGTTCCATCGAGGTGGGGGGATGGGATAACAGGCTGCTTGCTTGTGCTGATCGACACATTTACAAAACAAAAGACGCTGATGGTAGAGGTGCGAAGGGATTTAAGGTGGGCTAGGATTAATAGTTTTTTTGTAGGCTTCAGGGATTCTAGTGTTAACTGATAATGCGTAGAGTGCAGGTAAAATGTTGTGGTGCAAAATTCAGCTTTGCATGTGCCACTGCTCCAAGTGTTGTTTTCCTGATTCTTTCCCTCAGACACCTCAGACGTTCAGTGTAATGTTGTTGATTAACAGTCTGTTCATGGGGAACGCAGTCTATATTAACAAGTCCATTAATGCTGAAAAACACAATCATTGTTGTCTTGATGCTTAATATAACCCTACTCCTGTGTTATTGATCAATTATGGGAATTTTGGGTTCCCCCCCACATATGTATAGGTTCAGTAAATTAATGGATTGAGAGGTTCTGCAATTTATTTAACTGTATTGTATAATTCCAAAAAAAGAAATAATCTGAATAGAAACTTACATAAACACAAAGAAGATATGCAGTTTAAATGATCAGTTCAAACACATAATACATCAAGAAAATATTGTACAGCTAGGATTAATGTACAAGAAATATGGACTCTGCTTTGTAGACAAAAATCAGATATCAATTAAATGAAGGTTTCAGTCAAACTGGGAGATGTGCTATATGAATTAAGATTATCCAAACAAGTAAAATGTGAGATTATAAAATGATTCGGTTAATTTAGAGGTACAGAACTGTATTACAAGCAACAGTCAAGTAAAATGATCTCAGTTTATTCTCCACACAGCTTCTCACTCTAGACGGTGCATTTACACACATTTTCAAATAAACACATAATCACTCAATGTATCATTCAGTAATATACCGCATGCATGTCCTAGTGGATAAGTCCACTGAAGCTGAAGTGGTTTAAACAGGTTTAATAATGGATTAATGGTTTCTTAAGACTTGACAATTTGAAAAGAAATTATTTACTAAAATACTGTGATGCTGGGAAGCTGCCAGACAGCGAGGGTTGGGGTGGAGTGAGAAAAAATTATAACTTTGCGGATTTTCTCTTCACCTCCACTTAAAAAGACACTACTTAGTGGGAAAAGCTTTATAGAGCGTGAAGGAGAGAAGATCCTGTAAGAGAGCAATAAACTGAAAAAGTGTAGAAAGGAGTATTTGGATGATAACAATGGGGCATTATAACTAACTGGTCAAGAGAGAGAGAGAGGACAGGGGGATGTGGAGTACAATAGTGAAGAGAGAGAGACTGGAGGCCATAGCCGTATTGCTGCTTTAGTCTATTCTCAAGACTTTGACATCAGGGAGACAGTGGCTCATCGGTAGCAATGCAGCACAATGGGACAGTTGACAGAGGTGACAGTGCCTGAGCAGTGCTTCTAGCGACCATCCTGGTGTAACAAAGGACAGTAGAAATGGTATTATGGTGAATACAGTGGTCAGGTATGTTCTGCCACTAGCAAAGTGAACAGACTAAAAGTAATAGAAGGACCATGAAATTAAATTAAGTCAAACAAAGCAGAAGGCGAAACCAGAAAAAAAAATCTATAAACATACAGTTTCTTAAGCAAGTGTCAAACTCATTGTACCTAATACACCTCCCGAAAAGTATTCAGTTTACGTTTTTGACATGAAAACTCTTGGGGAGGGGTTGGGGTTCAGCATGGACCTGGGAGAGAAGTGATAAAGCTACTTTGAGAAGCTGCATGTTATGTGTGTGTTGTTGGCGTGCACAAATGAGAGAAAGGTGATGAAACTCTTAAAAAGCAGTACTTATTAGAGCCACTCACCTGCTTAAATTCATTAGCCCAGCTATGTGCCCACCAGCTATTTCATGAAGAGGAAAGATCATCAGAGCCATATGGATGCAGCTGTGAAAGATCAAAGCGATGGCCACTAGTAAACCTCAATATGTTAGGTCACCAGCATCATTGATTTTAAAATGTCAACCAAATGATACAATAAAAAATGAATCAAACTTAAGATCTATTAACATATTATTTTGTTATACAGTATAATCACTAAAAGATATCTCAAATATCAGAATACTCATTTATATTTGTTCAATGGGCAAAGTGTTAGATCAAAATGTAGGTAAGTAATTAATATGAGAAAAGTATTGTAGCACACACAGTGGTTGGTTTGTTTTGCAGCAAAGTGAACATACTGAAAGTAATAGAAGCAACAACAAATTAAATTTAGTCAGATAAAAGGAAAGAAACTGATCTTTTCAACTAGTTAAGGAAATCTTGAAACCCATAGTCAGAAATACAAATAAAAGATGTTTGCCAGAAAATAAACTCGATAGAAGACACACCAATAACTTTTGAGTGATTCACAAATTTGGAAAGTGAAGGTCTATTTGCAAACAAATTTTAAACCGTCACATCAATGATCCGGCAAGACTTCCAGGGACACACCCCTAGCAACATCTGGTTGTGTGCTAGCAACTGGATCACAAAACCGTGACATCCATGAACCGTACAAAATGGTGTGGCAGTGAAGATGCAAATAAGGACAGTTGAAATTTCTACATAACAAAAACCAGTTTTAATAAAAAAACTAAGTTCACCAAAAGGTTCCCTGATGTGAAAAACATGAGTTTCAACTGCACATTACTTTTAGAAAAAATTAACAATGTAACAAAGTCATAACAGGTTTTCATTGATTTTTCAATTTGTTCTAATTTAATAGCAATTACATGTGAATGCCTATTTATGATAATTATGAATAGGGAACTCAAAGATGTGAAACATAAACACACAATACAATAGTGAACCATAAGCAGTACTGAACCTGGAAGCTCACTATGTCACATGGGATGTCCAACTATAAGTCTCCCTTTTCAGGGCAACAAGGCCCATTATTTTTCTTGAACCATTTTTCCTGCTGTAGGCCTTCATTTATCTTACATTTTCTCTAGACAGTTAAAGGGAAAGTTTAATTTCAAACTAGCAAGGATGCACATAAGATAAAGTGGTATCTGGAGTCAGACTCCAGCCAATTTGGGAATCTTCATTGATACCATTTATGACTCCATTCTATTCTCATGTATTTCCAGCAAGAGTTTCAGGGGACACATAAAGTTGCTGCCAGTTTGTTGCTTGTCATGCGCAACCAGCAATTAAGCATTAGCTCAAATTGTTTTGTTGAAAATACAATGCAAACAAAACTGCTTTAAGCTGGTATTGCATCACCTAAAATGCAAGAAGACCACACATTTCTGACTGTCCTGATTGTTATTTTTTTATATAATGAAATGTAGTAAGTGATCAGTGTTATTCTACAGCTGAGCAAATTTGTTTATCTGTAAATTGCCCCACTTGGACCAA
Organism: Erpetoichthys calabaricus; assembly: GCF_900747795.2. NCBI lineage: Eukaryota > Metazoa > Chordata > Cladistia > Polypteriformes > Polypteridae > Erpetoichthys > Erpetoichthys calabaricus. The sequence goes on along the minus strand of NC_041394.2, from coordinate 311,834,238 downwards.
TTAGAAGCCATTTCCAATGTCTGAGGAAATCCAGAGTACCCAAGAATACACACAGAAGGGGAGAGCATGAATACTCCCTGCAGACAGTAACTGAGCCAGGATTCAAACCCTTGTGTCAAGCCATTTCGTACATTTTATTATTTAAATAGACTATCCTCCTTATGTATTGAAACCAAACATTGTATTCATCTGTCTCATTGTGAACATTCTGACTGAACTCTCAATTTGTTTTTTGAGCAATACCTTCTACCTCAGAGACCTCACACATTTTCACATATATTTTTGCATGTTTGTAGGTTATTCATTACACGATTAAAGTAAATTATTTCAAAAAATTATAAAGAGTGTCAAGAAAATCATAAGTTCAGTGTATGATTGGCTGTAAAGTACCAAAACCTAAATCTGGTAATGACAAGAAAATATATGAGATCATGTAGCTGTAAAGTGGGAATGCTAGGAGGTGATGCTCTGCTCCAGGATATACTATATGAACGTGTGGGAGGTAAAACCATAGAACAGAAGAAACTACCATTTTGTGTGTTCTATCAAAGCTAACGGAGATTACCTTAAGTGGTGTTGGCACCAAGTGGTGTCCTTAAAAGCTTTGAAAAGCAGAAGCTCCACTTTTATGTAAACAAGCACCTCTTTCATAAAAGTTACAATAACTTTGTTTTGGAAAAACAAAGGAGTAGACAATAATATTCATCCCTCCACCATGAAAAAATTAGATTAAATTCACTGCAATCTTTCACCAAATTATGAACCTTCTCACTTTTGTTTTGTTTTTCCCATTTGATGAAATGCAAAATAGTTGCTTTCTTTGTAAAGATCCTCTCATTGCTCCATGAACAAACAGGCAGAGAAAGCACAGCATGCTGGTATGGATGCAGAAACATCAGAGCTGTGTGGCAGCTTAACCAAGTACTGATAGAGCTAAAACCAACCATCATAACTAGAGGCTGAATATATAATGGCTGAGGCATAGTGAAAATGTATGTCCTTCCATTTTCAGAACATGCATTTTATTTAGGTCCAACTCTAGACAGGATGCCAGTTCATAACAGGGAATACTCACTAATATCCAAGTGGTTTACAATCGACAGCTAACTTCATATGCACGTCTTCAGGTATATAGGAGGTCAGTAGACTCATAGAATGAATATTGAAAGCCACACATACACTGACTGAGCAAGGAATTGAAACAGGGCCCCCGAGCTCTCAGGAAAAAGCTTTAACCTTTGTGCTACCCTACTGCACTTCTATGAGGCCTTTTCAAGGTATTTCATAATTACACATTGCTGTCAGTAGAACAGCATTGACAGACGACTCAATTACAGTTTGTGGCAGAATTAAACTAACAATATTAACTTTACAAGATTTACAAATAAATACATATATACATTGAAACACATGCCTTGTCACACATTAAGAAAGTACTATTCTTCCCTTCATCTCATACTTGCATAACCTCTTGAAAATGTATAATCATGCTGCTACATGGTTTCTTCAGCTGCCACCATTACCGTAAATTTCTGCCTTAAGGTGAATTTTTCTTTCAAAAAATCCTAAATCTAACAGGAATGCTACTCCTCCCCTGAGCATCCTGAGAAAAGATCACATTTCTTTTTCTTTCTCCTCCTAAAGGAATCCATTTTATTTTCCATTCAGAACTGTGGAAAATATCCTAAGTTAATTTTATTATTCAGCATGCTTCTGGATTCAGAGTTTCAGTTAAAAAGCCAAACTAAAATAAAGTTATGGTATTTTTAAGCATTTAAATGCTTGCTTTATTTAAAGTTGGAGTATCAGAATCATTAATGTATGCTATGTTGTTAGCACTATATGCAGAAATGCTATTAGCAAATGTTTAAATTATTTGTCAACAATTGAACAAAGATATCTTCTTTAAAAAACAACAATAACTTTACATATTACAAATAATAAGGAAAAAAACTGAGTTATGATAACCTTGAATTCGATTGTTGAAGGCTGAATGAAACACGGAGGGGCATGTTGGCACAGTGGTTACTCCTGCCACCTTACACATTTCATATTCATTCTGAGTCAGCGTTTGACTCCTCATAGTACTCCAATTTCATCAAACATCTTAGGATGTGAAGAATTGTAGAATCGATGGCTCTAAAGTGGACCTGTGTTTGTGTATATGTGTATGTGCGTCAGTAATCCAGAACAGGTTTCAGACCTCGCACTTAATGCTCCCTACAATACATTCCAAATTAGCATGACTGTTTGATTGATGAGTCAGTTCAGTAAATGCTTACATGGGAAAATATATAAAACACAATGAAAAGATGTTAGTCCTGTTCAAATTATATAGTTTAAAAAGCCTTGACATACAGAAGAACGATATGTGAGGACTGGTGACTCTCAGCATCTTCAAAGTTTAGTCCTAACTGCACTGTCACATCATATGTAACTGAAACTAATGATAGCAATGTCGGTTCCATGGAAAAATCTGTTTACTACTTGAATCAATTATGATTTTCATGTCTGTATCATGGAGCAACATATGGCAAGCAAACCCATTTAACATATCTATGCTAAACTACAAGACTCAGCCCAATGAGCCCATACAGTCCACCCATCTCATACTAACTTTCAAGCTTCGTCTTTACTTAAATACTTTGTCTCCTGCTCAGCTGGTGTTGAAAGTACCAGAAAACCAAAATGGTTTGTTGGCCCCTCATAATGACATCCCACTAATAAATTAGCTGTAAATTGAAAACTTATTGAGTCACTAACTTCAACAATTGTGTACCTCAGGTTTCAAGTTCAGGTAAAAAGGTGCAACCATAGAACTTGCAACCACAAAACTCTATTGTTCAGTACACGTCCCATGTATTTTCTGATAGCTGGAATGAATTTTAGATTTCTGTGTGGATCAGGAGTAATGAATGGGATTTAAACCACCTGGAGCACTGTGGCATGTGTTTGGAGAAATGGGTGTGTATAACATGTGTGTGTATTATACTTGTATGCTGTCAGTCTCTCTTTCTTTATGGATTGGAGCCCATTACATGGTTGCTTACTCCCTGGTAGCTCATGCTACTGAGTAGACCCCACTCCATTGTGACTTTATATTTTCATCTTCTTTGAGGAGATTCATTTTTAAGCATTCTATTGAGCGGGATCTGGTTAGCCATCATGCACCTTCTTTCGTATACTATTGGCAGTGGGAGAAACGCTGACCCTCTTAGTAACTTTGTGGTTGGATGCTCCGCCTTTCCCACTGATAACCTAAATTTCTTCTTCTCCAAGGAGCTGGTGGTGGATTTTAGGAGGCCCAGACCCCTCATAGACCCAGTGATCATCAAAGGTGACTGTGTGCAGATGGTGCAGACCTATAAATATCTGGGAGTGCAGCTGGATGATAAATTAGACTGGACTGCCAATACTGATGCGCTGTGCAAGAAAGGACAAAGCCGGTTATACTTCCTTAGAAGGCTGGCTTCCTTCAACATCTGCAATAAGATGCTGCAGATGTTCTATCAAACAGTTGTGGCGAGCGCCCTCTTCTACGCAGTGGTGTGCTGGGGAGGCAGCATTAAGAGGAAAGACGCCTCACGCCTGGACAAACTGGTGAGGAAGGCAGGCTCTATTGTTGGCATGGAGCTGGACAGTTTAACATCTGTGGCAGAGCGAAGGGCGCTCAGCAGGCTCCTATCAATTATGGAGAATCCACTGCATCCATTAAATAATGTCATCTCCAGACAGAAGAGCAGCTTCAGCGACAGACTGCTGTCACTGTCCTGCTCCACAGACAGATTGAGGAGATCGTTCCTCCCCCAAACTATGCGACTCTTTAATTCCACCAGGGGGGGTAAACGTTAATATTTAACATTATACATAGTTATTGTCTGTTTTTTTCACCTGTATTATTATCATTCTTTAATTTAATATTATTTATTGTATCAGTATGCTGCTGCTGAAGAATGTGAATTTCCCATTGGGATTAATAAAGTATCTATCTATCTATCTATCTATCTATCTATCTATCTAGAGGGGTCTCTGAAGTTGCACTCTTCAAACCTTGCATAACGAGGAAATGTTGAAATTAGTGTATCAGGTTTTGCTTTTCTCAGTCTGTTATGGTGGCTTAACCAACTTTTAAAATATGTAAATTTTGTAGCCATTCACCTTCAGTCTCACCACTGAAAAGTTACCAAACACTCATCTGCAACTCTTGGTGCTTTTTAGTAAGATAACCGCAAATGGGTCCTTGAGTCAGAGGTTAGCCTGAAAAATCTAAGCCCACTTGATTTGAGGCACCATTGCATGACTCCTATCATAAACCCAATGCGAATGTAGCTTCCTAGCAGCACGTGGATGCACACAATGAATTTTGGATTTGCCACACACATTATGACATTATTTTATTTATAGTGTCTTTAAGGTTTTATAAGGGAGTGCGGTGCCTTTTATTACAGACCAGGAGCACTTCCGGTGCTAGGGCGACTGCCCGATGAACGCACTTCTGGGTCACATGAAAGTCCATAATAGAGAGCTTGTATCCCCACAGCACCATCTCGTGGCACCCAGTGACCCCAGCAGGCTCTGCTGGCTTCTTACTGTACACCGACCTCTGGGGCTGCTGCTATCTAGCATGTTGGGGGAATAAAAAACCTCCAGCAACTTCTTCTCTTTTTAATGGGCTTTCTGTCCACCCTTTCTGGTCCTTCCTTCTAGGTCTGCTCCCTCTCCTGGCCAGGATGCCTGTCCAGCCTGTGTGGCATGCATCTATCTATCTATACACTATACTGGATGATGCATAAAAAAACTGCCTTGTGCACAATAAGCAGGTGAAACTAATGAGAAGTTTGTGCGCCCATTTTGGTTTATTTTGTTCTTGCTGGTTCTTTGTGCTTATTGGAAAGAAAACATGCTATATTTGTGGGAAAAGTTTATTTCGATAATGAAGCTATATATTTGAACAGGCCTCTTCATATTGACTCATGATGAATTCCTACAGCAATATCCTGTTGTAAGTATTCCTGTGAAATACAGAATTCCTCAGTTGGTGAAAATGTGATATATCTGTAAGCAGTGCATTGAATTTAAGAAGCCCTTCCATCTTTTTCGCAAAAGTGGTCACCAACATTGTGGAATGTATGGAAGAGAGCATGGATAAGTCAATGTGATGATTTTCACAATAGACAGGTTTGTGACAAAGATCATATCAACTTGAACATATTATGCTGTGAAGAACTTTGCATCGAGTCTTTAAAATGGTCAGTAACATCATTTAATAACGCTCTCTAATGTTAATAAAATAACAATATAAATATAATATAAACATGAATATAGATGGGCGGCACGGTGGCGCAGTGGGTAGCGCTGCTGCCTCGCAGTTGGGAGACCTGGGGACCTGGGTTCGCTTCCCGGGTCCTCCCTGCGTGGAGTTTGCATGTTCTCCCCGTGTCTGCGTGGGTTTCCTCTGGGCGCTCCGGTTTCCTCCCACAGTCCAAAGACATGCAGGTTAGGTGGATTGGCGATTCTAAATTGGCCCTAGTGTGTGCTTGATGTGTGGGTGTGTTTGTGTGTTTCCTGCGGTGGATTGGCACCCTGCCCAGGATTGGTTCCTGCCTTGTGCCCTGTGTTGGCTGGGATTGGCTCCAGCAGACCCCCGTGACCCTGTGTTCGGATTCAGCGGGTTGGACAATGGATGGATGGATGGATGAATATAGATATAGACATGGTCTCTTATCCCAGTTCTGTGGTTTTAAATGGGACACTTTTTAGATGCTTACACTCTCACATTTAATTTTAAATTCAAGGGTGGGAAAGGAAAAATGGGAAACTTCATTATACAGAGAATAGAAGTAGCACAGCAAAACTGCAAAATGTGGTGCAGCATGTGCTCCCTCAGTATCCCTCAGAATCAGAGGCAGGGATCTCCTGAATTTACTGAAACAGATGAAAGCGATCCTATTAACTGTACATGCCCAAACTGTCAATTTTCTAAAAACTATTTTATATTTTAATATAGTAAAGACACTGTAACAAAGTAAGGCTTTTATATATGTGTTGCATTTTATGTCCTTTCTGTTATGAGTTCTTTAGATGCAATAAACTATAAAATGCATTCTCATTTTAGTGTATTCCCACACCAAATTATTTCCACAATCTTCCATGTCCCTCAGTAGAGACATGAATTAGATTTGTCCCGCAGCACTCCATCTCTGGAAATTGTGCATGTAGCACATCGAATGAGCGCCGGTCTGTGAGTTGTTTAATGAGCCATTACAAGTTTGGCTTTTCATCCACTGTCTAGAACTTGAGTAGACTAAAATGAGGCTGTGTGGCTTTCTTAGTAACATTGTTAACACCATTCTTGGAAGAATTTAAATATCAAAATATTTTTAGAAATTCTTTTTGAGCTGACATAATTTTTTATTTACAATGTAAATAATCGTTTAAGTGGTGATCATTTGCAGGAACCTAATTGTGAGACCTGTAAGACTGTCTGTACTTGATGTATAATATCCATCCATCCATTTTCCAACCCGCTGAATCCGAACACAGGGTCACGGGGGTCTGTCGGAGCCAATCCCAGCCAACACAGGGCACAAGGCAGGAACCAATCCAGGGCAGGGTGCCAACCCACCGCAGGTCATGATGTATAATATGATTGTACTTAAAAAAACTGCACACATTTGCATTTGGATACAGAGTGTAACTATCTTAAACTAATTTTAACAGTGTTCTTTTATAGAAATCACCCTAGCTTTGTTATTTTTTGAGTATTAAATAGGTTAGTATAATTTCTGCAAATGCAGTGTTAAGGAGAAATGGAATCGCATATATAAAGCCAAAAGCTACTCATGAGTCATGTTTAGCAGTTGAATTTGGGGTTTAGTCATGGAAAGATTGCTGGACGTTTTATGCACTGTTGCATCTGGCACTTTTCCAGGGTGGTGTTTGATCATGGGAGATTTCTGTATAGTCTGATATTTTTCAAAGGGCATGGATCTGACTCAATCACTTTTCTTTTTGTCTTAATACAAGACTAATCCCTGAAGTGATCTAGACATTGGTGCCAATGTATTAGTATGGTCTGCTTAGCCAGACTTTAAGAAAAAAGAAAACAAAATGAACAGTGTGTTTGATTTTGATTTTACTCTTTAACATTACTTTTAGGTACATGCTAAACATACTCACATAAAAAACACCAAAATAAAATACGTTTTAAAACCCCAAATAAAACTGCATCACAATGACCCTCTAGTTGAATCATGTGACAAATATCCAAGTTTTATCTCCCGCTTCATTGAATTCAGAGAGTCGCTGATTCCAGGTTTTCTGGAGCCTCATCTGTGACTGCTGTCTCACGGCCAATATGACTGTCAGAGCCTTCACTGCTGTTTCCTGTCTCCTTTATCTTTTACATTATATCATTGAGTTGGGTTTTCACAGTCTGAAAAGTACTACAATGTATGACACTTCTTAGCAACTTCGTTTAAATGTCTGTTATTTTCTGTGTGAAGAAATAGACTTTACTCTCCTTATTAGTATGTATGCTTATGATATTTTATCCTACTATTAATCCAACTCTCTATTCAATTCTTAACATGATTATTCCCCATCAGGTACCTGGGGAGATGGGAGAGGATAAATAAACTTTATTAACCCAGAGGGAAATAGCATAGCTCTCAACACTATCATCAGCAGTAAACATAAGGAAGAAGCAAATCTGTTGCATAGCGCAGTTGTGTAATGGCTGTATTTCAATAATACCAAATGAATTCTCACTTATCACTCATCCCAGTTCTGTGTTGGAGGTAGCTGAAGCCTACATCAGAAGCACCAATTTCAAGGCAGAACCAGCTCTGGACAGGGTGCAGTGATTATGCTATGTATCTACTGCATGATTAGAAGTGGATGAACTGCTGAGTTGTTTCTCTTAAAAGAATTAAGATAACAATCAAACACCTAGGCCTCCATGTTTACTGTAAATTCAAACAAACTGCAAGCTTGAAACATTTTTTTGTTTTAATGTATTATTTTATTTTCAAAAACCAGAACATAATAATAGCATTACATGAAGATAAATCAAAAAGTAAAGTCAATTTGTAAATTAGTAATAATGAAATATAAAATGTGCAGTAATCGCAACGGAGAGAAGCTGACAGAATACAACACATTCTTGGCTTATGGGTAACTTAAACACAGACAACACAGCATCCTGCCAAGTTGAAGCCAAGTGCAATCATCCAGCGGAGAATCCTTGGCTTCACCTAAACTAACAGCAGAGTGATGTGCTATGCATGTTCGAATTACCCATAAGCCATTGCAGACTAGTTGTATTTTGTCAGCTTCTATTCATTGTGGTTAAAAAATAATTGCCTTAAATTTAATGATTTACCCTTTGTGAAAGAAATAGCTGGACACACAACGAAGGTTTGGGGTAGCCACCTGTTTAGTTTCCCTGGCAACAAAAAGCTTACATTTACGTACAATGTGTATAGGTTAGAATCCAAAACAGAACTGCTCAAGTATGGAGGATGGAGGGTTTTTTAAGGCGGTTAAAGGAAAGTGATGTCATCAGGGCTGAACTGGAAGTGACATCCTCGGGACCGGGACAGGTAGTAATATGGAAAAGATGATCCGCTGTGGCAACCCTTAACGGGAGCAGCTGAAAGAAGAAAAAGAAGGTGCAGTGAAAGTAACAACGCTAAAGCAGTTATGGTATTTGGAATACTATGGCTATTCCCCAAACCATTATATTGTTACAGGTTAATTACAATCAGATGCATTACACTAATAAAAAATATTCAGTTAGTTTCAGTGTATTTATAAAGCTGCGTCAGGAATGTGGATCTAAGAATGAAAAGGTAACCACACAGGATCAGTAGCACTGCTTTGATGCTGGGTGCCACCAGTCTGCAAAACCGAGCGGAGAACTTGCGTACGCCAGGGTATGAGGTACCATGGAAATGTGCATGGCTTTATGCCAAGTTTAGGTTTTATACATCGCGATCTAAGCGTGGAAACGTTCGTACGCAACATTTCTGTGCGTACGCACTATTTATACATGAGCCCCCTGGTCCCTTTGGTTGACTCCCAAACGCACGTGTGTGACACTTTGTATTAATCAAGCACATAATAATATGCACAAATAGATACAACTGTTTATTTTGAATTAAATTCAATACGACATATGAAAAAGAGAAGACAAAAAATAAACAAAGCAAAATGAGATTCAATCCTGACTCAAAGAAAGAGAAGAGAGACACAGTTAAAATCTTTTTTTTTTTTGAGAAATGATGAAATGATTAATAACTTTAGAAAGTCAATTCCAGGCCCATCATGCTTATTTTAAAATAATAGTAATGAATTCTTGTCATGTTTTTTAAAAAAATTTTGGATAGATCCTCTAAGAGAGATTTACATTTTTTTGTATTTTGAGATAATAAAATACAAATTTTATTATTTGTATGGTGGGTTGGGATTGTACCAGTTAAGCAGGATAAGTCAAGTCAAATTTATATGTCATATATAAATTATATATAGAATATAATATGTAGTGAAATGCTAAGTTGTTAAACTCCAAACATATATATATATATATAAATTTATATTATCAATAAAACCATTATGCTAAATTAGTGCAATAGTGTGCATTATAATTGAATTGTAAAACATGATAAATAATAAAGAATAATAAATAACTTAACAACTTAATTTAAGCGGCATGGTGGAACAGTGGTAGTGCTGCTGCCTCACAGTAAGGAGACCTGGGTTTGTTTCCAGGGTCCTCCCTGCGTGGAGTTCTCATGTGCTCCCCATGTGGTTTCCTCCCACATTCCAAAAACATGTAGGTTAGGTGCATTGGTGATCATAAATTGTCCCTAGTGTGTGCTTGGTGTGTGGGTGTGTGTGTGTGCCTTGCGGTGGGCTGGCGCCCTGCTCGGGATTTGTTCCTGCCTTGCACCCTATGCTGGCTGAGATTGGCTCCAGCAGACCCCCGAGACCCTGTGTTAGGATATAGCTGGTTGGTTAATGGATGGATAACTTAATATAAGAGGGTTAACAATAGGACATCATGTATTTCTAGACACTTCCTTCATTCAAATGTGAGTGAACTGTGGTAAAAGCTCCTCCTCAGTCTCCCTGAACTGGGGCCTGTGTGCTAGTAATGCAGTATAGGCCATTCTTTCTCTACTGCCGGGTCAGGACACACTTTTGGGGCAGGGGTTCCTGTTTGTGTGTCACAAGGAGCTATTTCAGCAATTGAGTTGCTGTGATAGCAGCCGGTTCGCAAAGCAATTTACAGTGCTGCACAATATTTTTTCCCATTTCTAGTAATGCTTCTTTCACCAAAAGGGGAGCCCCACCACCTGCCTTTCTAACTACACTAGTTAAACTTAAAAATGTAAAACTGTGTCCCGAGGGCTTTAAGGCTGAGAAACACTGTCTATTACAATTGATTTTACAAATGATTTATCCCTATGCACTTTCATGCTACCCAGGAGTACACCAAATATTATTATTAATGGATTACGAGTGATTGTAACACCATTTGAAAAGTATTTAAAAATTTAAACCAAAATGATGTTAATTCTTTGCATTTTAAAAAGATATGGCCAAGTGATGCTAAAGCTAGATGGCAACGTTTGCAGGTTGGGTTTTGCCCTACTTACATTTTGGATTATTTTAAAGTACATAAATATGATTGATAAAAGACCTTTAGCTCCTTACAGCTTCAAGTGATTTCTCCTCCATTCCCTGCAGCAACTGAAGGCCATTGAGTTTATCCCACTTCTTTCTCCTATCAAAAGATAAACAGTATAATGTGGAATGTATTTATCTGTTTCATAATTATGATTGCTTGAACTGAATAGTGCATATTTATATTTATTCATTTACCCAAGATGTCTTAAAAATCACTAGTGCAAGTGAGACGGCCAAACATGCATTAGACAGCTTTACATTATCACCTAATGAAACAGACAATTTTTTCAGATCTATCATATGTTTATGAATTCATTCATTTTCTGACCCCAGGAACTGCAGCACAGAGATGGTCTGTAGCCTATCTTAAAAGCAGCAGGTACAAAACAAGAAAGAACTCTATGTGGCACATCCTTGGGAATTTCTGCACTGCAACTGTGCCAGTTTATATGTGACAATCAACTAGATCAGTATGTATTTAGGGTGAGAGCACAATTACCGGGAGAATATTCTGACAGACAAATTTAAATGTACAAGCTCCAGTCAGACAGAGAGCCTGAATCTAAATTCAAGACTCTGAAGCAGTGAATATGACCCAGTCATCCTATCACATGTCCAACATAGAAAGATGAAGATTTACAAATAAAATGATTACATTACACTGAGCGCAGTGGGTAGCGCTGCTGCCTCGCAGTTGGGAGACCTGGGGACCTGGGTTCGCTTCCCGGGTCCTCCCTGTGTGGAGTTTGCATGTTCTCCCTGTGTCTGCGTGGGTTTCCTCCGGGCGCTCCGGTTTCCTCCCACAGTCCAAAGACATGCAGGTTAGGTGGACTGGCGATTCTAAATTGGCCCTGGTGTGTGCTTGGTGTGTGGGTGTGTTTGTTTGTGTCCTGCAGTGGGTTGGCACCCTGCCCGGGATTGGTTCCTGCCTTGTGCCCTGTGTTGGCTGGGATTGGCTCCAGCAGACCCCCGTGACCCTGTGTTTGGATTCAGCGGGTTGGAAAATGGATGGATGGATGATTACATAGTCATTTAGGGTGAATTTAGTATCATCATCACTCCAAAAAGCCAGCATGCCTTTCGGATTTGGGAGGAAAAGCTCATGAATGAACTAGACTGCAAGCTATATGAAACTGCTTTAAGTACTCTAATGTGAAAGGTTACATATAAGAAGGAAGCATAAAAATCACACTAGCACTGCTGTAATGGAATGTCACCCTGCCTATAGCTGTTTCTTGCCTTGTGTGCATGTCAGGATGGGTTTGGCATCTGTGATTCTTAACTGGATTTAGCAGGCTTGAAAATGACATGACATATCATATGTTCAAGTGTTAGTCAACTACATGGATATGGCCAATATGAACGGAATAACACTTTTCTAGAAATGGACAAAGGCAGCTCTTCTGGTAGGCTTACAGTCCTGAAGTAATTCCCTGTAAAGACACAAAGGGCAACAGAGAAGTCACAACCCAGCAATTGTTCAGACTTGAGGTGAAAATGTTACGTCTTGAAGAGTTTAAGCTGGCGGGAGTATTTCAGCAAGGTGGCCTAGTGGTTAAGGTTTTGAACTGTAAGCCACAAGTCTGCTACGTCAATCGCCCTCAGTGACTAAGTGTGTGACCATCAGTAAATCACTTATCCAGATGCACTGCAACTATAAAAAATATGGAAACAATTATTCTAGGCTTTAATTTGTTAGTCATTTTGGGAAAAACAGTTAAATAATAAATGAATGTACATAAAGAAAGCATAGAATTAAATCATCTCTAAATTTGGTGTTTCCTGTATTCCAGTATATCGATCTAATATTTTTTCATATTCATTCAAATCAGCTCAATCAATTAAGTGTGGTTCCATTTATGAATAGAGCTTATTATACAATAATTACAAAAAGAGCATAAGAAACAGAAAAATGCAGCATGAACACAAAACAGTCTACAGTCTATATCATGGCTGATTGCTGACTTTTTTAGGTGTTTCTTTTCCACTTGGGTTTTGCCTTAGTGTGAAAGTTTCTGCCTATCCATTTTTCAAACCAAGATCTTGCTTTCCCCAAGCTCTCTTTTAATTTCTTTAATACATCAGCTTTGGCTTTGTTCAACATTCAAGTAGTACCTGAGGTTCTGTTGACTGTTGGAAGAAGACAATACAAGTGAAGGTGTGCAGTATTGTGAATTCAGTACTTACAATATGATTCAAAGGCATCTAGTACTTCCTAATTCTAAAATACATTAGACTTACTACAGTGTAAAGGAGAATTTTCCTCCTTCTCTCTTTTGGTCTGTCTGATTTTCTTTTGCCCATTTCTTTTGTTGTGTTTAAATGGTTGTGCTTTCTCTAATGTTTGTCTTTTGTGCCTCTTAGCAACCACTTTAAAATGCTTCCAATTCTTTGTTCAGTAAGTTATGTCAGCAACAAATCATTACCTACCGCCATCACGTAATTGAAACAACTTATTAAATGTGTACTATATTTTTCTAGTATTTATTGTGCAGTATATTATGTTATTCATATTTGTATTAAGCAATTGCTCAGTATAGTGTGAAGCGTGTATATTCAAAAATTAGTACATCTGTGTGATTTGCGATTTAAATGGTTATGCAGTTATTTATTTATTTTGTGCTATACAGTACTTCCATACATTGTATGGGTATTTAGTTTGCATTTTTACATTCATAAAAGTGTTTTGGCTTGTGCCAAGAATACAAGACGATATATGACCTGAAGAGCAAGCCCTTTCAAAAAGTAAACATCCCAAAAAAAGCTAGAAAACAAAATTCCAGCTGCAGGCCGAGAAATTGCCATAATATCTAGTTATAATGGGAAAAAGAGGGTTTCATAGAATTACTATCTATCTATCTATCTATCTATCTATCTATCTATCTATCTATCTATCTATCTATCTATCTATCTACTGTTTATTAGGCTGTAAATATTATTTAAATAAGCCGATACAAACGAAGCAGGAAAAACATTGTTGCTATCTTTTGTGTCTTCATGGTTTAAACTTTGTATACTCTCTTATTGGATGTCATTAAGCCATCCACCTTTTGGACATTTATCCAAAACAAGGAATCCACGCACAGCTGAAGAACCAAAAAGTAAGCTCAAAATGAAAACATTTTTCCACGTTCTTGTTGCCCAGGTCCCTTTTGTTCTGACAATGATGATAATGACATTATCCTTGTCTCTTCAGTAGCTTATACTGTAAGTTTCAAGCTAATTCAAAATTAAAGGCTAAACTAATTTCCTGTTTTCTCTAATTTTCAGGTGGTTTGACAACTTATGCCCATTTGAGGGGTCTATGGGTGTTCTTTGAGCTAGCTCTCTGCGAAATACAGTCAGCTTATGCCTGTTATGATTTCATAGCACAAAATGGTAAAACAGGTTGAACATGTCTCAAAGTAAACATAAATCAGACCAGGGGGGTATTTTTCATACATGGATTAACAGTTTAGCCGGATGAAATTGTTGATGATTTGGCCTGATCCTGGATCTGTTGGTTTTTCGAAACTCTTGCTGGAAGTGTTGTCATAGCAACACATCCTAATCCTCAAACCAGGTTTGTTCTATGTAAACAAGGATTAGCTCACACTGTTAATCAGTGTCCATGCATGGAATTCATTCAGTCATGGCTTTACTGTTCGTGAATGAGCAACCAATTGATATCAGTATGCAAATTATAAGAAGAGAATTTCATATAGAGAGGGGTTTGCGCGATCGGCAAGATCCTTTATTGCTCCCAGAGGAAATTCTTTTCGAAAGATACCGCTTTAGCCGAGGGGGAATATTGTACCTCAAAAATTTATTAGGACCTTATATTCGAAGTCAAACTCTGCGAAGTCGGGCTCTCACAACCACACAGACAGTATGCATTGCTTTGAGGTTTTTTGCAAGCAGCACTTTTTTTATATACTGTAGGCGATGCGGAAAATCTATCTAAAAGTGCAGTTTGCCAGGCATTTTGTAAAGTCTGTTTGGCTCTGAAATATTTCCTTCGGGTTTTCATTGTGTTTCCTGGACACCTGCGTGTGCAGACAAAAGAGGCATTTCATACCATTGCAGGTAGGTAATACACAGGCAAAAACACCCACAGTTCCATAAAGAATCTCACAATCAGCCTAACATTCTCATTACCCAGGGTTTCCAAATGTGATTGGGGCACATGGGACTGATCACAGTGGAGTTTGATCAAACATTATTTGGAAAATGTACCTCTCCTCGTGATGAATAATCAGACACAGTGTCTTCATCAAGTATTTGACCTTCATCAATATCTCGTTGGTCAGACACTGGTTCTAGGACCACATGGACCTCCACCTGTTTTTTGCTTGTCTGCCTTCTTATTAGCTTTAACACTAATGTTCTTTACATTATATATGATTCTTTATGTCAACAATTCTTTAAATAGTTATATACCAATATTTACCACTTTGAAGTATATTCTTGTACTTCACTTTAACCTGTTCCCGTATTCTTCTTGTGCTCACGTTTGATCTGGAATTATGACATATTAAATAATAATTAATCTGACACATAGGAAATGAAACACTGCTCTCAGTAAGTACAATGCACACGCATTTAATTTGTCAGCCACTTTTTGCCAGCCATCTTTTCTGGTTTGGGCTGCTTTTGCAGTGTTACCCCTTGTGCATATTAAATCTTGAAATTCTTCTTGTCCTTCGAATGAAAGGTCTTGCTCCGCTTGTGTGAAAAAAAAATGCGCCCGTTCTTTCGTCATTTTGTTACAGCCTATCAAAGACTTGCTGATCATGTTTTCTAGACTCAATATATATGGGCTTTTCAATCAGCGCGGGCGCGCGCATTCATCTTGGATGATTAGATCCAGCTAAACTAATCTAATACACAGCTGCGTTTGAAAAACCGACTTATCCCGGATGAGTTTCACTGGCATTAACTCATCCAAGATGAGGCATCTGATCTCAGATGATTTAAGCGACGTACGGAAAATACTCCCCAGAACATCGCTGAGTCTCCCTCAGAACTAGGCTTCATTTCAAGTAGCCTCGCTACCAAACTCGAAAGGCAGGCTGCAAAGATTGCAGAGGCCAAACAAGAGCTCAGGTTAATAAAGTTCAAAATACTTAAGTGCTCAAAAATACAGTAATAACAGTAAAACCTCTGGCTTCAATAGACAAAGATAAATTGAGTCCTTAAATTTAAAGAATCTATTAATTCCCAAAAGAAGTACCAAAAAAAAAAAAACAGGAAACAAAGACAAAAGTATTCAAAAAGGTGTGCCTAAAAGGGCAACCCAAGGCAAACAAGTCCAAGTTATTATTCAGACTCAGTAACCTTAAAGACTTTTAATGTAAGCCAGAACAAAATCCAAACAGTGTGCATATGATGATCCAATTACCTCTAAAAACAATCACCCATTGAGTAGCTTACTTCTTAACTTCAATATAGCTTCACAGAGGGTGGTCCCTCAGTGGTAACATCACAATGATTCTGCCTTTGAGGGGTTCCACCCAAGAAACACAACAAAAATGACCATAAAACCAATTAACACAATACAAAAATACAAAATAATACTTAAACTGAACAATATTAACAAAATTTACAAAATAACAAAGACCACAAGTAAAATAATACAGTAATTCTAAATCAACAGCATTGCCAAAAAAGGAAAAATAAACTTAAGCCAGGGATCAAATCCTAGCCAAAACATAATAATGTTAACTAAATTACTTATTGTACTGAGCATTGAAGCCTTGGTGAACATTATTTTTAGCCACCACATATACAAAATATAAGGTACTACAAGTATGAAAAAAGAGTCACACTACATTTGAGAAACACTTGTGTTAAAAACATTATAAATGTCACAGCATTAAATTATTAAAAACTGTAATTCATGCAAATAAAATGAAATATTGTCTCCTTATTTACTAGCATGTATGCTTTAGACAGATTAGTATCTTAAGGGTTTTTTTGGTTTTTTAATATTTTTATTAGCGGAGTTTATTAATGTGCTCGGGCACTTACAGCGATGCCCTTCAAAGTCAGTAGGCAATTTCTGGTCTTTGTAAACTATACCATTTCTAAAAGGAGTGTTTCTTGGTTAAACAGATTGTTTATTCTGGGAGTCAGATGATGCCTTTTTGGTTGGCCATCTAAATGTAAATTGTTTTTTAGGCTGTTCAGAGTAAGCTTTCTAACACAGTGTAGACATAACACCCTCTCTGACTAATCTAGTTTAAGTCCAGCAGTTATCTTAGACCCTTGAGGGTTAAGCATAGATTGCCTCACAATTAATGTATTCATCTATTAACAAAATGGTTAGAGACAAACCCACTACACCAATTCAATCAGCCCAGCTTAGATGCTGTGTTGTGGTAAAGTCAGGATTTTAATAGCAGCATTGACATCTGTATTGTTATTCTACGCTCGAAGATGACAGTCACCAGGAAGGTAAGGTCAGACAGTCATTTTCCTATTAAGGAGGCTTTGATATTGGCTCCTATTATTTTTGCTTTACAGCATTCAAACAAATTTAAACATATTTTGACCTAAACTTCAACTTTGTTATGAAAGAGATCTTGATCTAAAGTTTTTTTTTAGTTGGGAATATTCAAAACCTATTTTAAAAATGGTCTTGGAAGTTTTCACATTTTATTGTTTTACAACATTGAATCACAGTAGAATCAATTTGGGTTATTTGACATTAAGCAGCAGAAAAAACACTTTAATGTCAAAGTGAAAACAGATTTCTGCAAAGTAGTCTTAGTTAATTACAAGTATAAAACACAAAATTATTGATCACATAACTATTCTTAGTAACTTCTAATTTGTATTTATTAGACTCGTCATTGGCTGCCATGAGAGCCTCGAGTCTATGCATGCAGGTCTCAGTTAGCTTTGTACATTGGGACACTGCCATTTTTCCCCATTCTTCTTTGCAGACTGCTCAGTTTCTGTCAGGATGCTCAAGACCAGACACAAATTCTCCATTAGATTGAGATTTTGACTCTGCTCTGACCTGGTCACTCCAGCTCATTATCATCGTGGTTTTAAAGCCATTCCTCTGTAGCGTTGGCTCATTGTCTTGCTTACAAACAAATCTTCCAATGCATAGTTTATCCGCAACGTCTTGATTATGAGGCAGCAATTCTTACTTCTGCATCAGCCAAGCGGACATGTTAGCCTTGTCCCCTAACCCAATTTCTTTTTCTTCATTTGTAATCTTGAATAAAAGTACAGTTGTTTTGTTATACTTGTATATCTTGTATAAATTGGTTATTTGATATTTGGAATTCAATCTTCACATATTATACAGTTCATGTCAACATTTTGTCATTAGTACTATAACATGAAAAAAGTTTCTGTTTAAGCCATGTGTTCAACATTTTTTGCTTCGCATTTCCTATCATCCTACACTTACACAGATCGTTGTAGACACGGAACACACATGAAATGTATGTATTCCAAATAACAATGCATTATTTATCCTATACAATTCCAGGCACTTCACTGCCAGATAAAGAGACCTGAGCTCTTAGAATTTTGCAACTGACCTCAGCTCCATCGGGGGCAGGGGGATAGGATAGCAGGCTGCTTGCTGCTCATGCTGATCAACCCATTACAAAACAAAGACGCTGATGAGGAGGTGTGAAGGAATTTAAGGTGGCCCAGAATTACGACTTTTTCGTAGACTTCAGGGATTCTAGTGTTAAGTCCACTTTGCAGAGATCTGTTTTCACTTTTTCATTAAAGACTCTTTTTCTCTTGATTAATTTAAGCTTTATTTAATTTTACCTGGTCATTTTGATGGGCTAGTTTAGATAACAAAAATATTATTTAAATAACATAACAAATCTACTTAATCCAATTCAAAGTCATAGAGGATTGGATCCTATCCATATCTTCCAAAGCAATCTAGTAGAAATTATTACCTAACAAATACAGAGCAAGCAGAACGAATGGTAAACAGAAATGTAAAGCCAGATCTTCCTAGTGTGATTATCCTGTTTTGGTACAGTAACTTGCAGGATTTTTACTGTTTGTTTTCTCATTGTGTTATTGCAGCTACTTTTCATGCTTACACAGTGAGTAATGATAAAGGGTCATGGATCCAGCATTCTGGGTTAAAATCCTGAATCAGATGATAAGTCTAAACTGGCCCATCTGTGGATGTGTATTTGAGTGGACCCTGCTACAGTCTGGCCCCCTGTCCAGGGCTTGTTATTTCCTTTTCCTCACCACCTTAAACTAAATTCAGTGCATTTTAGATTAAGATAAGAAGGAATTTTTGTACTAAACTATAGTTATGATTTACCAACTGTGCATGTGTATAGCTTACTTGTTACCTGTAATATGTGGAAATAATAATTATTTGCATGTTATAAATGTTTTATATTTTAAAGGTTGATTCTTTATTCTTTTGCTCAGATTCATTGATTCCCAGTCTTGATTTTAAGACATTTAGAATTATCAGTGCATAAATGTTTCATAGTAACAGATCTCCATTTTACGACAAACTAATATTTTTTCCAGCTGATATAGCTACATGAATCTCAATTGATGCCAAGTTTAGCATGGCATACGGTTTTTCATTCATTCATAACAGAGCCAGAGTCTACTCAGTAGTATGAGGGATAGGCCAGCTATGGATGAGGGGACATTCTCTTGTAGCGTCCAAACACACTCAGTAGGCACATGGGGGAACTTTCAAATCAACAATTTACAATCTATAAGATATAGGAGAACCTCTAATGCGGTTCTTTTTCTGCAGTTATATTCTTGAATAGAAGTGCACTTGTTCTGTTATATTTGTACCTTTTGTGAAAGTGTTTATTTGATATTTGGACTTCAGGCTTCACACATTATACACTTCATGTCTACATTTTGTCAATTATTACTAAAACATGAAAAACACTTCTGTTTTAATGATGTGTTTACATAGATTGTTGTAGATGCGGAACACACATGAAATGCAAGTGTTACAAATAATGGTATAGTATTTATAAAAGGTGTTATTTTGCTTGACTTCTCACTCTATACAACTCTAAGCAACTAACGCGCACGTAAACAGACTTGAGCTGAGAACACTGTGCAGTGGTGGGGGGATGTGATAGTAGGCTGCTTGCTGCTTATCAACACATTTACAGGACAAAAGACGCTGATGGACAGGTGCAAAGCAATTTAAGGTGGGACGGATCTACGAGTTTTTTCGTAGGCTTTGGTAATTCTAGTGTTAAGAGTATTTGCATGCATTTCAGTCATATCATGATGTAGAAATTACAGCATTTTTTTCTACATGGTCCCCCATTTCAAGACACCGTAATGTTTGAGACACAGCAATGGCAGATCTATTAAAGCAGTCATATTTAGTACTTTGTTGCATATCCCTTGCATGCAATGACTGCTTGAAGTCTGTGACTCATAGACATCAAAAGGTACTGAGGATTTTCTCTCTTCTCCCAAGCCTCTAATGAAGCCATCCTCAGCTCCTCCTTATTTTTGGAGGCTTGTTCCCTTAAGTTTTCTCTTCAGCATTTGGAAGTGCTGCTCAATTGGATTTTATTCAAGGGACTGGTCTGGCCATTCAAAAATGTTTAATTTTTTAGCCTTTTATAACTTCGGTGTTGCCTTAGCAATATGTTTCGGATCATTGTCTTGTAGGATGAAGCACCATCCAATGATTTTAGAGGCATCGACTGGAACTTGAGCAGCTAACATGTTTCTACCCACCTTAGCATTCTTTGTGACGATGCCATAACCATGTGACCAAGCCATAACTATAACCCCCACCACCATGTTTAACGGATGAGGTGGTCTGCTTTGGATCTTGGGCAGTTCCTTTTTGTCTTCACACTTTGCTGTTGCCATCACTCTGTTAAAGGTTCATCTTTGTCTCGCTTGTCCACAAGGCCTTTTTCCAGAATTCTGCAGGCTCTTTGAAGTCCTTTTTCACAAACTATAATCTGGTCATCCTGCTTTTCTGGCTAACTAGTGGTTTTGCATCTTGTGGTGTGGCCTCTGTATTTCTGTCCATGAAATCTTTTGTAGATAGTAGTCTCTGACACATACACATCTACCTTCTGCAGACTGTGTCTGGTCTGTCAGACAGGCGTCTTGGGCTTTTTCTTTACTATAGTGAGGATTCCTCTCTCACCAGCAATGGAGGTCTTCCTTGGCCTAGCAGTTCCTTTGTGATTACTGAGCTCACCAGCATGTTTTTTTCTTCTTAATAATATACCAGACAGTTGGTTTAGGTAATCCTGATGTCTCTGATGGTTTAACTCTTAAATTTCAGCCTCTTTCACTTTCATTGGTACCCCAAATATAATGGTGCCCTGAAATGGGGGACGATGTATAACAAGTGTTGTCATTTCTACATGGTGTGATCAAAATGTATGTAAATACCCTCAAATGAAAGTCTGCAATGTGCACTTTAATCATGTCTGAACTGTGTGATTTGTAATTTTAAATTGTGAAGCAGAGGGATAAATAAAGGAAAAATGTGTCGTTGTCTAAGATATTATGGGGGGCACCTGTAAAATACATAAAGAGACACTTGTCATTTATTATTTTTTTGCTGGTTTATAGCTATGCTCCCTCACCATGTCTGATACATGTAAGCACTGCAGTGACAACTCATAGAATCCACAGAGGTCTTTTAAGGAATAACTGTTTGTGTTTAAAAAGAAACCCTGTAGTCAGAGTATAATACAATGTTATGACAGAGCAACTTCATACTATAATAACAAAATTAAATAATGCTTGAAAAAGAAGCACGTCTTAACCTTGCTTAAGAGAAAAAGAAAGGGGGGTGGTAGGGGGTGAGGGATTAGACTGTAAAAGTCACGAAACGCCTGACTGGTTTGCATTCATATTAAAAAGAAGTCTGGGATCTGCATACGAATTAAACTTTTGGAATAAGAAAAAGGTTGATAAAGCTTTCTTGGCTGAGATACAGAGGACGTATCATTACCAGATGATGTTGTGTGGGTGTCAGCTTATGTTGTGCTCATTGACTGAGACTTGCCCTCTTTTCCTTTTTTTTTCTTCTTTTTTCCTCGTGGTTCAGTGCTGAGTTGGAAAAAGTTGCACAGAGGGAATTATCAACCAATTGTCATCCATTGAATAAGGAAGACTTGGACCCTCCCTTCTCTGCCCCCACCTCCTTCAGCTGTGCACACCTGCTTTGCTTTGGCTGAACACGTTTTTAGTGCAATTACACTCCGGCCTTGAGAGCTGCACTACAGAAGCCCCCACCCCCACAACCCCCTGGATTTGGGAGAAAAATACTCAAAACAGGTATGAATTGTTTGTTTTGTTATTACTTTGCATGTTTGTATTTAAATGTAAGTCCAAATGTGAGTGACAATTTATCCTTTGAAAGTTTCACAAAGCAAAGAATTGCACAGCTCTGTTACTTTTCAATCTGGTGTAAATTAGTGAATAAATGAGTTAGAGAAACAAAAGTAAAGCAAAAATTGGAAACGAGGTGTAAGCCAGTGCTGTTTTTAACTTTAAGTGGTCTTAAAGGAGCATTGTAGTTGTTGTCAGTGGAGGAAAGATGCTTTTTTTACTCACATGTGACTATAGTCAGGACAAGTTGAACTGTTGGCTTTAACTGTGTCACCTGCCTGTTTGTCATTTGTCATTAAGTGGTCTGATTTTAGTACATAGTGGGCAGTTATTTTTTTATTCCAAAAAGAAAAAAGACTGCAGCTGCAAAAAAAAAAAAAAAACAATTCATTGAAACCTAAAAGAAGACCTGACTGAATCATTATCATTTTGTTCTCATCAGATTTATTATAGCAGGCAGCTCACTGAGACAGGCAGTAGGCTGCAATTAGAGAATGTTATTACTCCACTTTATTATGACTCCTGGAGTTATGACTAGCTATTATTTTTATTTAGAATTAAATACTGAATTTAGTATTTGCAAAACAAAATTGGGGCTGGGGGGTGGGAGTGGGGGCTGGGTTTGTTGGCATTGGCTAGAATTTGGTGCCATAGAGATGCTTTAATCCCTCATCTTTGTTTTGCCTTTAGGTTTACTTTTACAATGTACACTATTTACAGTGAGAATAATGGCAGAAAAAATATTTATGGTTTTAAGGTGCCAATCCAGAAATGAACACACGGTTTTACATGTTGTATGAAGTCAATTACATCCTACATTTATAAATGTTGATGGTACAATTTTAACTTTTCTAAGGGAAAATAGAAAAGTGAATCATTCTATATTAAATCATGGCATAAAGGGTTATGATCAAAGTGAAGTGAAGTTAACAGAGTTAAGCAATAATTGCCTGGCACCTCACATACCTACATGCATACATACATTATCAATGCCACTCAGTCCTACTCAGGCTGGTGAGGAGGTGCAAAGCAGGAACCATCCCTGGACGGGGCATCAGTCCATCAAACCACAAGCTACTTTTCAATAGAATATAATTCAGATTCAGGTAAGATAATAAGGCAATAAGAATGCACAATAGTCAAAAATACTGGAATGCTAAGATGAGTCTCCAAATACACTCTGTTTGGGAGTTGAATGACATTTTGTTGTTTTAACCTTCTAGATGGCTGGAAGAAAAAAAACATACTTTTTTGCAATAGTCTAAATTCCTAGACTATTTGTAGAGTACAAATAATAAACATGCTGTAGCTAATGCACTGTATGATGTAAATGATAATTGATTGATAAAACACCAGAATTCCTAAAATGCTACAGATTGAAACAGGCTTTCTATGTTTTATTTGAGCTTTCCAAGGTTATGCCTCATATAAACTGTGCAAAATTTCTGTTAAAATAACATTTTAGTTTTATAGCTGTTTCCTGGTTTGGGTGGCACGTCTCTATTACACTTATTAAAAGCTGTTTTCATTGTCCTACTCCTCCTCTGCTGCTTGTAAATCTCAAAGAATCATTCCGTACGCTCAAACAGAATTCCTTCCTCCAGACCCCACACTGCCAGACTTCCAGTCAGACCTGCAAAGCGCATAGTAATGAAAAGCAGATCTTTCTTAATCTCTCCCCTCTCTCTCTCTCTCTCTCTCTCTCTCGAAGCCAGATGAAGTTATCCTGGAGAGGGATGCTGGGAAAAATGAGGACATCTGCACTGAGGCGAAGCAGAGGGAACATTTAACTGTCGGAGCTCTGAGACCATTTACAGGCAGAACAGTGCCTGAATTTGGATGATGAGCAAAAGAAAAAATAAATAAATAATGATTGTCTCACGGTTCAGAAATGTCTGAAGTCCTCAGGGACACGTAAATAGTCAAGCTAAAATTTAGTGCCAAAAGACCTCCATAAATGTTGGTGGGACAGACAGGATGCAAATCATACTTTGCGCTTCCTAAAGGCCACTTTTCAGTGAGATTAGGAAATGCAATGTAAACTGAAGGCATTTAGCCTGAAGCTTTCAATTTTAGACAGCTGAGTCAAGGAGCAGATTTCTGTCTCTGTAATATCAGCTTTAGTTTAACGCTTCGGTATTGTTAGGTTCTAGAAAATTAAAGGAAAGTAAATTATTTACACTTCACAAGTCTAAGAAATGCTGCCACTATGAAGACAACGCAATTAACAATATTAATAAGATGGAGTAGACACGGCCTGCTACTTCATACCTAAAAGAACAAGGGTTCAGTTCCTAGCCAGCAGTCTCTTTAGAGTTTCCTCATGTCTAAGTGGGTTTTCTATAGGCACCTTGGCTTCCACACTTATCCTATAAATGTGCATGTTAGTTTGAATGGGTGTGCCCTACCATTTACCTTTGGTTCCTGCCTTGTGCTAAGGTTCACTCTGGCCTGCCAAAACCCTGTAATTGAAAAACCAGGTTTTGAAAACAAATGGTCAGATAATCAGTGACACTGTGTTCTGCTTTGAAACTTGGAATTTCTATTTTAACAAAATTTAGACTGTTTTCACTGGCTGAAAATCAGGTGAATGTGTCAGTCTATTCACTCTTCATCTTCTTATATAATACGCTACCGTGGCTGACTTTTTGTCCTGCTTTGTCCAGGATTTTAAATCACCTGTAGCTCGCAAACCGTTTGGCCTATTGACCTCAAATTTGGTACACATATACTAAGTGACCTCTACTGTCCTCTTTTGGGGTGATTATCGACCTTCAAGGTTATTCTTCTTTTTATTTTTATTTTATTTTATAATAGAATCAAGTCTTGGCAGCGGCCGGCCGTTCTCATTCCCTACTACCTTCGCCATCACTTCCCCTACCACTTCATATCTTAAATCATTCTTGAGGCAGATTGAAGACTTAAGTGCCAGCTTAAGTGAAAAACTAAAGAAAATGTACTAAGTAATTACAACACAAACACTGACTTAATCAGTTTTAACACAAAAAGATGCCGACAAAAGAAGAGAAGAAGCAGGCCGCTAGGGTGGAGAAAAGAAGAGCTGCTCAGGAAGCAGCAAGCGCATCAACCTCTGAGCAAACGACTGCTAAACGTACAAAGAAAGAGAATGAAAACTATGAATTCTCAAGTCAAGTGTATTCACTGCACGTTATTGTGCAGTGTGCTGTTATTGGTTTTCATATATTTGTTTGATATAAATATTTTAGTCTTTGTAACAACTTGGAGCTAAGCAACTTAAGTCACACTGATAAGTGCCAGGAAGCTTTCCGTTAAGTTTTAAAGGGTTTGGTATCATTAATTCAATTCAATTAAGTTGATTTTTGTATAGCACTATGATGAGTTCTCAGGAAAAATGTAAATACAAATTTTACTTATGACTAATTACATAATGAGTACATATAAAGACACAGATTTGTTTAAACAGACAGGAAAACATATTGGTTTGAAACAGATTAACATAAATGGAGCCAAGTAATATCTCTCTATTAATTAATTGTTGAATCGTGGCCAGTGACCAACTCATATCCATTTACATTATTTCTGGCAAAGTTCAGACCACTTTTTTGTGGTCACACCATTGTCATCCAAATGCAGATGGCATTTATAGATGCAGAAAAAAAGTTAATCTTCTTAACCACCCATGAATCATTGAAGCCCATTAAGATGACACCCCTCACTCTTAGTGGACCACTAGTCTTGGCCATGCTCAGAACACACTTAGATTGATTTTTACATTACCTGTTCACCACTCTTTAGAAGGTTAGTGGAGAATGCATGAAAGCATAAGACATTAATAAAGAAAAGATACCCAGGCCTAGATCTAATCCTAACTAACCTTGGTGGGGTTTCTAGGTAAAAATAGCCTAGTGTAATAAAAATCTGTGGAAAAAATCAGTCACAATGAGGAAAAAGAAAAAAAAGGCTAGTTTCATTACAACCAAGTAATACAAACAGAATAGATCAGAAAATACAAACAGTGTATCTGAGTAATTAAGATGCTGTATTGTAAAACAGAAAGCCATGGGTGCTAGCCATACTCTAGTTGCTTCACTAGGGGAATGTGGGAGTGCAGATGTCGTCACAAAGGGTGACACCAAAATGACAATTTATAAAATTTCTGTGCAGTTTTTTGGGCTGAATTATCCAAGGGGGAACTCGATAAAATGATCAAGCATCCATGGGCTGAATTCACCAAGGGGAACTCCCCTCCTTTGCTTATGAAATGATTGAATGTCTGCAGGCTAAAATCACCAAGAGGGATGGCTTGATCAACTGACTGACTCTCTGTGTACCATTAATAGTGGGAATTACCATGCTGGATTTGACAGCCAAGTCCATACACTGCACTGTTTAAAGTTGGATTAACTTTCTATTAAGGAGCTCTATTCATTACATCATCTACCATTACCAACCCTAATAATGCCACTGCCATACTCACCACTTACTCAATAAATTATGCTGGGCAATTCTCTTAGCCTACCTTTGTATAAATTGTAGAAAGATGGAAGCAACTGTTCTGTACATTTGCATTAAGAATTCATCTAAAAATTAACAGATATTTATGTCTTATACAGTGTCTTTTCACAGTGAACAGCATGCTCTATTGTCCAACAGTTCTCTTACATATACTTTTTATCTTTCACAGTGGGGGTACAGGTTAAATGACTTGTTCAGAGTTGGGGATGGAACTGGCAATCTTGTGGTTTATTCTAGTTCCTTCATCACTAGCTCACGTTACTACATTCTCCAGTACAGCTTTATAGGGAGTTAGATGTATGTCGGGACAAACCTGAGAGATTTGAACGGCTTGTTCATGTACATATCTACATGTGTTTACCTGACAAATTTAAACTAAGCCAATTTACAGTCTTATAATCACCCAATGTAAAGTTTATAGAATATAGTAGGAAAGCTGAGTACACAAAAAAAATTTGCAGAAAAACATTTGAAGTCCAAACAGACCATGATCAAGTATGGAACAGAACCCATTCCCCTGGAGTTTAGATACAACAGCAGATACTGTGTTTCTGTGCCACCCAATAACTGCATGAGATAAGAAAACACATGAACATCTCCAATATAATAATAAAAGTAAGGATGGACACTAATATTTAATAATAACCACACATAGTTCAAAGCCCCATACGCAGTAAATTTAGAGGCCACTTTAAGGCTATGCCATCCTAATAGTTTTTTTTAGTTTTCAGTATGTTCCCTTCAGAAGAGATTTTAATTGAGCCATAGACTCCAGAATTGTGGCACAGAGATGTTGATTCATGTCCACACCCAAGTATCTAATAAAATGAGCCACTTTCTCATTCCACTGATACCCTATTATATTATTATTACCCTATTAAAGATGATTCCATAATCTTGTTCATTGGCTGTCCTAGTTTTGTTACATGGAGTGTTATTCAGCTGAAAAAAAAACATTTGAAGAAGTTTGCGTTCCTGCCATAAAGGGAGGAACCAGATCAACAATGGCATTAGTCATTCTACGCCATTCAAACATACAACAAACTATTTCACCACTATCTTCAGGATGTTAGGCTGAATATTTTTACCATATATTGGTCAATTTAAATAAAAAGGAACCAGCAACTACTGGAACTGCAAATTCTTGTGTTTAGCAAACAGGATTGACATTCTGTTGGGTTATTAACTCCATATCCCATTAGTGGCAAAGCATATGACATATATTCTGATAAACCTCTTTCATCTGTTAGTTAAATAACTATAGTCCAACCATTAAAAAAATCACATGAATTTCCATCTGCCTGTTTTATGAGAAATGTGTTTCCAATTACAGGATTGTCGCGGTCATTGTCATGCACAAAGTCTCCTGGAGGTTGGTAGTTCCTGATACACATTCACCACTACCATGATACATTGAGAGACACTTAAATTTGTACCATACTTTTTCTTCCTCTGAATTGCACTCACACATAAGGTACACAATTGCTTATCTGCTCATATAATATTCAGAATGAATACACAGTATGTGTGTCTAATAGAGTAGCCAATCAGTGTATCCTACTCATCCATGTATTCATTTTTGTGGTACACGGAATCCATTTATTACTTTCCTTGTCCTGTTATTTTCCAGGTGCCTCAGTAATAAGTCCTGTTGCAGGCTTAAAGGTCTAGAACAGGGGTTCTCAACATCGGTCCTGGGGACACCCTGTGGCTGCAGGTTTTTGTTCCAACCAGCTTCTGTTTTTAATTGGAATCCTGGGCTAATTAAGTGAACTGTTATTTCCCAGATTCTGTGTTTTGGGAACAATATAGGTTTGGTAAAATGGCTTTGAATCTGGTTGAACCAAAAACCTGAAGCCACAGTGGGCCCCCAAGACTGACTTTGAGAACCATGTCCCTGAACATATCAGCAAGTGTCTCGGGGGGAATTGCAGCAATTTCATGTTGGATGTTTTCCTTCAAATCTTCCACAGTGCGAGACTTGTTCTGATAGAATTTTCCTTTGAACATACACAAAAAGAAGAAGTCTGGTGGTGTTAGATCTGGCGAACATGGTGGCCAAAGTCCCTTTTAAATTACCCTGTTGCCGAAGAAGTTTCTGCCATGCTCCTTGCTGATGTGTGACACGTTGTTCAGTCTTACTGGAAAAAACCTTCTGTTAACTCATGATCATACAGTTTATTCTGACATCGCTTAAATGAATTGGTGACCCAATAGGTTCACACCATGAAGACGTGCTGCTCAATACTGTACACCACCATCCTGATGAGAAGTCGAGTGACTGAGTGAAGGGGTATGGGTGGTATGCACCCAGAAGTTCCAAACAGAGGTTAAATGTTGTGATAGCTGTCTGGCGCCTACCTCATCGCTCCAACGCAAGGGCATCTCGGCTTGTTTTTGTTTGAAGCTCCATATACTGAGGAGCAGATTGCTTCGTCCTAGCGAGAGTTATTACAGAATATTCGGGGCCTCTTTTGACTGAATCTCCCTGTATATTTCTCCCAAACCCCAACATGAACATGCCCAAGAGTCCTGGTTTCAAATAAAGGATTTTTTTTCACCACAATACCTCCAATGTAACACAAGCACAGATTTTTCTCTCTCCACAATTCACCTCTCACCACCACACTACTCTCCTCCAGTTTGCTGTCCGTCCTCCCAGTTCCAACTCGCCTGGATAAGGGAGTGCTGTCCCTTTTATTAAAGACCCGGGAGTACTTCCGGTGATATGGCTGCTGATCATTGGAAGTGCTTCCGGGTCATGCAGAAGTCCCATACAGCAGGGAGCATGTCTCCCTGCAGTGCCCTCTTGTGGCACCCACTGACCCCAGCAGGGCTGCTCTGCTGGACTACATCTCTTGGCATGCTCTACTGGTTCCCTACTGGGCACCGATATCTGGGGCTGCTGTTATCTAGCGTGCTGGGGGAGTGAAAAGTCCCCAGCAACATCTTCCACTTCTAGTGGGCTGTCTGTCCATCCTTTCTGGCCCTCTCTTCCAGGTCTGATCCCCTTCTCCTCCCCTCTTCTGACCAGGATGCCTGTCCAGCCCGTGTGGTATTTACAATATTTATTAGTAGGCTGAATTAATCATATTATTATAAAAAAGTAGTGCAGGTAGTGTTTGTTCCACAAGGAATATAAGCGCAGCATCAATATATTTGTGGGGTTTCCTTCTCAGAGTTCCAAGATAGGCTGAAGGCCATTTCCAAAGTGACAGGGTTGGAATCTAGCACCCAATCATTGTGGAGTATTCAGGTCCTCCGTGTGTCTTCATGGGCTTTCCTCTAACATCACCAAAAACAATGACTGTAAACTGGAGCTTGTGTTTGTGTGTATACTTTGTGATGGACTGGCACACTTTCCAGGGTTGTTCCTCACCATGCTAGTGATACCGGAAATCATATGAAGTATATTTAAGAGTTCTAGCTATGTATGCCTTTGGTTGTGGATATGTCTTATTGTTCCCTGTGCTAGATTTCATTCAGGCAAAGGGATCGTTGCTGCCTTTTTGCTGTTGGTGTTGTGAATATTGTTAAAAAAATGAATGGAGAGAAGATATAATCACTATTTGGATCTAATTAGCATATCAATCTGCATTGCACATTGTGCCAATTGTTCATATAATGTGGTGATTACACAACTGGAAAGTTTTACTCTGATGTTTGAAACCATATGAAAAATAAATGCTTACCTTAGTGAATTTTTCAAATGCTGATGTTCTGGACATTTCATGGTTCTATTTATTGTCTTACCTACTTTTTCTGATTTTTGGTCACCAGCTGTAAGTTACCTTTGAAAGACTGAACATAAGGTAGGAGCCAATTCGAGATGGCCTACTCACTCACACTCATAACTATCTAATTTAAAGTTACTAGAAAGTGGGATGTGGGATGAGTGCCCAGAGGAAAATCAATGCCCATAAAGCCCAAACCTAGTCTCATGGAACTGTGAGGTTAACCACTACACAACTGTTTGATCGAAAATGTAGTTTCAAAATCTGCATCTTGAAATGTATATTATTGTAACAGAGTCAGAATCATTTACCAAAAATCCAATGATATCACAATTCATACTGGCAGTCTACTAATTGAACATCTTGACTTAGAAAATCTCTTCAACGTTTCTTCACGTTTGCTTCTCTATATATTGATTAATTTGGTGTTTTACCTTTTGTTTTATTTAATTTTCCTCTTTTTGCTGTTCTGATAGTGTGGGCATAACTCACTTAATCCAACTTAAGGTCAAGGGGGTTCTGAGTTTATCCTGGCAGCTGTGGGCCTCAGTCAAGAAACAGCCTTGGATTAGGGCACCAGTGAAGGATTCCAAATAAAATAAAGATAGAGAATCTTTAATTTCAGTTCATAGACAGTGTTATAAAAATTGTATAGAAACCAATGACAATTCCACATATTTGTTTCTGATACTTCATTTATGGTTGGTTTACTTTTAAGAGATAGATTGACTTCAGATAAATGGAACCTGAGAAAGTGAGTTTTATTTTATTTTCTGACAATCTGGAAAAGAGAGTAATGCAGTTGGGCTTTGTACTGATTATAATGTGTAAGTTTTATGCTTGTAGTTAACATAGGTCATATTGGTATAAATACTGTTTATGGTTATCTATAAATATTTATATAGAAAGTTAGCTGATATTGCTCTCATGTATAAGAATACAAAATTTCCTTAAACAATTCAATATGTTTAAAAAATTCCAGAACTAGGTATCTGTGTTCATTACTGGTTCTTTCACAGTCCATGTGCAGTTTTCATGCTCTCTCCATTTTCAGTTTTCTCATGTTATAGGTTTCCTACTCATTTCCAAAATGTGCATGTTAGTGTGATGGAGGACTTGGTTGCAGAGCTTGTGTAGGATTGAGCAATGTGTAAGGGTGGCATCCCACAGTTGTTTCCTGCCTTATGCTGGCACAGGTTACAACTCTCTATCTCTGTGGAATGAATGAGTGTGCTTAAAAAATATATCGGTAGGTTATAACTGGAAATCAAATTTGATAAGATACAGAACAAAAACTGCATATCAGAGACAAGCAATATATATATATATATATATATATATATATATATATATATATATATATAATATACAGTGGATTCAGAAAGTATTGAGACCCAAATATATAAGGAAAACCCAAATGAACATGAAGAGAAATCACAAACCCTTCAAAGACAATGACTAAGGCAGAAGTTAAATTCAGACATTACATTCCCCGCATTCCAAAATAAGTAATCTGCATTTTTTAAAATTCCATATTAATCCGTGCCAAAGTAGTACTAATTTAGTGGGTATAACTAAAGAGTAAAGAAGAAATTAAAATAAAGGAGCTTTACATAAAACTCACACACACATATATATGTGTGTGTATATATATATATATATATATATATATATATATACTGTATATATACTTTTCGGTTTATAAATTACAGTGACTGCAGATGATCTGAACCATATTTACTATTTTGAATGTTTTACTTAAATGAAATATTAACGTCAGCTTCGTTGTTACATTCCTTATGTTTGTTTCTTTCTAGTGATACACTACACCTGTGATATTTCACATATGGTAGGCAATAGCTGTCCCACCTCTTGCTTACATTTTATTCTTTACTTATAAAAATGTCACTATGACCTTCTCTAAATGAATACGGGTGGGGGTGTCAAATCTGACTTGTGTAAGATGTATTTCGTAGTAGCTTATAATTTATTCCTTTTACTGAAATGCTTTTTCTTGAACTAGAATTTTTTTTCTTGAATAGAAATGATTTCTATATAAGAATATATGTGCAGTACATGTATATGTGAAGAAAAATCCCTGAATTACATTAAGAATATAGTAAGGATTAGACTTAATTAATATTAATTTTTTACAAGGCATAAAAGAAACATTTTCCAGAATGCACTCCCAGACTCGTAATGTTCATCCTTTTAGTGATGTTTCTAATTTTGTGATGCTAAATAAATAAATACTTCAACATTTTCATTAAAAAGTAATTTAAGTAGGCAGAAATGTTCCAGGAAACAATAGCAATAAAAACATCACTAGTGTTTACTGCTGGAAAGGTTGTTTAGACTATAAAATGGAAAAGCTTTGTAAACAATGTTTAATTACATCTGCATTTATATTTCACATGTTTGTTTTAGAATTATTATTATATGCATTGAAATTAAATGTTGGTGAAAGAAATTATGAGCTGTGTCATCGACTGAGGGAACACACTGGTCACAGAGGAAATGCTGAGGCACCAACCGTGTTTCCCCTTTTAATATTTCCAAGGTTCAAAAAATACTAAAACTCGATGGCACATGGTAAATCAAAAGCAGTGTGAACTTAAAGAATAAACAAGAGGATTTTAGCATGTGTTTTCAGGTGGGAGCTGCACTCTCTGGTCTGCACTCTCCTCATTGAGACAAGCTATAAAGTGGAGTGACTGGAGGGATGGAATCAGTTTCCCTTCATAGGTGGCTTCTCAGGGCTGTGGGAACCAAAGGAGATGATATAATAAGTGACAGCACACACTCGTGTCCTGGAGTGGCAGTGCTTACTTCTGATGAGCTCAGAAGGTGAACTTCAGATACGCATGTGTGACACCTGATTTCATAATTTTATGAATTTTGATGAAGGTGGTGGCACAATGAGTATCACTGGTGCTTCACCAATTTGGCATCATGTGTCAGAATCCCACACCCGGTCCATTTTGGTCTGTGTTGGGTTTTCCTTTGGGCTCTCCAGTTCTCCTACTATACCCCAAAGATGTGCAGCTTAGTTTATTTACTGAGTCCAAACTGGTCCATTGTGAATGTGTGTGTGTGTGAGTGTGAGTGCCTTGCAACATAGTGGTGCTTTGTCCATAGTTATTTCATCCTTGCATCCAGTACTGCCTAGGGATGTATGTATTGATTTGAATCATTAACCTTTTAGAAGAAATGCTGCATGAGGATCTTAACCAGTAGAAACACTAATTTGGAATCAATATAAGTGCAGGTGAAATGTAAAATTATCTAAAAACACCTACATGACTTAAAATTCACATTCTCTCAAGATGTCAACTAACCAGCACAAATTTTAATATGTCTGTAAATGAGCATATAATGTAACCTGAAATTTTTCATTTCAGTAATGTTTCATTATATTAATTTGAAAGGTATATAACATAAACTGTTAGAATTACACATAAAAAGTTTTCCGAAAAAAAAAAACACACTATATCAATCTCTTATTAAACCTAAGCATATCAAACCTATCAAGTGACCAGTATCCTTAATCCTTAAGTATCACTTTTGCATGTATTCTGTTACAAAGAGTAAAATAATAGCTCCCCCAATGGTTCATCGTATAAAAAAATTGATATGCATGGTCATGCAGAATAAGTCAGGTCATCAGATAGTTTTTTAAAAAATGCCCTGTACAATTCTTGGCAATACAGTCTATGTATCTGTGAGGCAATATAGTTGTGATGAAGCATTATTCAGCACTGACTTTGAGTTGCTTTTCTCATCATGAAATGAGTAGCCTCTGTATCTTAGGGCTATAAAGTGTGCAGCACATCAGTTTCAGCTCACCATGCCAATATAAATAAAAAGTAGCAAGTGAACAGTTCATGCAAAATTCATTTCAAAGAGGTAAAACCCATGGAGCATTCCAATTTGTCATGTGAGTTTATATGTATGACCTTAGTCAGGCAGTCAGTCATTGTCCAACCCGCTTTATCCTAACACATGGTCAAAGGGTGTATGACCTTAACTAAGGTATTTAAAGTTTTCCCTATCAATAAATGAATTTATGGCTGGCATGGTAGAGCAGTGGTTAGCCCTGCTGTTTAACAGCTTCAATGTCCCATGGTAAATGTCCATGTAGTGTTTGTATATTCTCCCCATGTCTAGATGGATTTTTGTCTGGATACTCTGGTTTTCCTTCACTGGCGATACCAAATTATGAACGAGCCTGATTTGTGCCCAGTGCTCTGGTCTACTGTGACCCTGAAGTGGTTGCTTTGTGAATGTTATGTTTACAAAAATGGGCTTCATATCTTGGGATCTCTTTTTGCTATATTAGACCCTGTAATATAATAAATAGGTTAAGAATATGGAAGGATGTTAATATTTACAAATAAATGAACTCTGGATTCCTGTGGTATAAAAGAATCATGTCAGATTGCTGATCACTTTTAAAATGCCTGAATACTGTATGGATTTCTGCTATTATGTGATGGACTATGCTTCCTGTGCCGTACTGGCCATCAATGGAGTAATCTCCACTGTCTCATAAAGTTGAACAGATAAGAAATGTGAATGGGTGGATATATTGATAGAAATGGTTTATTCCAATAACTATGATTTGATTTCTTATCTGAAGCACACAGATGGAAAACAGGTAACCTTTGCTTGAATTGAAAAATCATTACCATGTCTTTAAGTGAAGCAAAGTTCCAGTAATAATTTGATTTTCAGCACTTTACCTGAGTCATTTTGAATAATCATACATTTTAAACTCATACGATACAGAGCCAACCCCTACATCTGTAGCCCATGTCTCTTCTAGCACTTTAATTAAAGTATTTCAAAACTACTTTTAATGCAATGGTTTGATAAATTCACTTAAAACTATCAGTTAAATTCTCTATGAAGTGCTTCCAGTGTGCCACTCAAAAATCCCAGACATCTAATAAAGGAGATCTGATGAAAAGATTTCTTTATAGTCACCAAACAGCTGTCTGTTACTTAAATCTGGGCCACTCTTCATGTATAGGCTTATAACCATTGGCAAGACAGGACTTGTCAGCAATGAAATTCATCTGCGCTTGCTTTAGGCATTTGAGAGCTAGCAGGTGTGAATAAATTTATTTTGATTAACTAGAAAAATGTCTATAAATTAATACTCAGAAGAGAAAAGCCAATATAGGATTTGTTCTTGTTTGTGGGATAGCCATGGTTACTTGAGACAACTGTTACTCCAAAAGTGGTGCTTTGACTACATTATATTTCAAATATTAGAGTTATCCTGCATTTTAACACCCTTGTTAGGGCTGCTTTACAATATAATATTATATGTCTCCAAAATCACAGTTCTGTGAACAGCCTAGAGTACCACCAAAGCCACAATGAACAACATAGTATGTTTGATACTGGCCACTATGGATGAAGAAGAGACTGACTTGGGTTGTGATTTACTAGGAGTTACAGATGAAGAAACACCTTGACCATTAAGTCTCGTTGGAGCTGAGGCTATCAAAAACCATGTTGGCAATTAGGATACTTGGCATACAATCTGTGAAACAAAAACACAGTTATTTGAAATTGAAGTCTGCAACACCAATACAAATAACAAATGGCTACATCACACTGTCAGAGGACTACATGAAAGAATATACAGTAAATGCTACTGATCTAAGGAAGCTATAATTAAGGTAGAGATGGATATTGGAGGTAAAAGACAGAATGACAGATGGTTTGAATCATACTATCTAGGAAGTGATGGATAAAATGAATTTCAGAAAAACATTTAGGAAATACAGTAATCCCTCACCTATCGCGGGGGTTATGTTCCAGAGCCCCCCGCGATAGGTGAAAATCCGCGAAGTAGCGACCTATATTTATTTTATTATTTATACATATTTTAAGGCTTTATGACCCTTCCCACACTCTTATAAACCTTTCTCACTCTCTTGTTAACCTTTCCCACACTCTTATAAACACTTCCTATGCTCTTAAACACTTTCTACATTCTTAAACACCGCAGACCAACACTGCACACTGCACACAGCGATCAGACGTCGATGTGTCTGCACTCGCTTTGTGAAGGGGGGCAGCTGAACTCACGCTGAGCAGAAATGGACTTTGTGCTGCTTCTGCCAAAATGCCTGCTTGTCGCTCTTCGGAAGGATGAGGAGGAGTGGGGGTGTGTGAGGGCTTCGCTCAAACCCCCCTCCCCGGAGGCGCAGTACGCTCCTGCCACTTCGCATTGTCAAGGGGGTGGGGAGCTGAATGAACGCTAAGGAGAAGTGGACTTTGTGCTGGCTTTGTGCTGCTTGTCGCTCTGCGTGTCAATAATTTAAAAGCCTGTATATCACCAATTTTCCTGTCTCACTGTCTTGTCTTGCGTGAAGTTAAAATGTTTTATAATAGTGAGATGTTACTCATATCCTTAGCCCGACATCCACATATCATATGTGTTAACAAAGTGTGTTTTATAAGTTTACATGTGTTTAAAGCATGTGGGATGGGTATTTTAAGGCTTAAACTATAAAAATGTTTATTTATATGGTCTTTCTATATCGCGGATTTTCTCCTGTTGCTGATGGGTCTGGAACATAACTTCTGCGATAGGCGGGCAATCACTTGTATTTAAAAACCTGCGAAGTCGTGAATCCGCGAAAAGTGAACCGCGAAGTAGCGAGGGATTACTGTACTAATTTTCTACACTAATATTAAAATGTCACAAAGTAGAGGATTTGGTCAACAAATTTCTCAGTGAAATGGAATTGCTTTCGTTCTATATGCTGCTTTTAGAAGACCTGGACGAAGCTTTTGGAAATCCAAGATGCGATAAATTACAATGCACGAAAGATGCAGGTCCAGAGAGCTCTCCAGTCTAATTTTATAAAACAATGTCTTTTAGATTAACTCCATTAATAACAGGTATGTTTAACTAACCTAGAGACGATAACACTTTACTAAACATGTTACTCCAGAGAATGGGTTTTTCCAAAAGGAAATAAAAACATTCTTATGCATACATATTATAGACCAATTTTACTGTTTAATAATGATATTAATTAATGATCCTGGCCAAAATTTCTCCTAAAAACAGAGAAAATACTCCCTCCTATAATACTATATGATCAAATACTCCCTCCTATAATAGTACTTGATCAAACTAGATTTGTTAAAGGTAGACATTTATTGTCATATCAATAACAAAATTTCTGATATACTATGTCAAACAACAGTGTATGAGTTACCAGATGTCCTGCTATATCTGAAAAAAGCTTATGATGGAGTAAGGTGTGTCACCTCTTTTCTGTAGTACACATATTTGTGTTTGGACCAAATATATGTGCTGGGATCAAATGATATTTATTCTTAAAGGTCTCTTTTATACATAAAAATTATTTTATATTTAAATGTGGAACCAGATGGGGCTGTCCATTATTACCAATGCTTCTTGAAAATGCCTTTGTCTCTGTGGTTATCTGTCCCCAGAAATACTCAGAGATAAAGGGGATTATAGGCATTGGAACTGAATAAAAAGAGAGTATTTCTATGCTGACAACATGATACTCTTCATCATGTATCAGGATTTATCATTGCCAGTTGTACTACATTTACAGGGTGCAATTCACAGGATGTCCAGCTTCAAAATTAATTTTAATTGGAGTACTTTTCCTAGTAAACTGTTTTGTGGATTATATTAGGTAATTTTATTGATGGTTTTAGAATAGTACTTATAGTTATTAGTTGCAGTAACAAACAGTTTAAAGATCTATTTAAATATAATTTCTTCAGCATGATGGAAAGCATCAAACAAGATGTTAACAGATGTTCATCACTTCAGCGTACATTAGCTAAAAGAAACCTTAACAATTTATTTTCTAAAAAAAGTTGGCCTCCATCTGTCATTTTGCTCATCTGCAATGCAAGAAGAGTGCATCTTATAAAGATGAATATGCAAAGATCAAAAGCAGACGGTGGCATGGCATTACTAGCTTCCAGCTTTACTGCTGGGCTGTGAATATTCATTCTTTGAGACTATGGAAGGAATCATAAGGTAATGGAATAACTACTTCACTTAATATGGATAAGGCATCTTGTTAAAAAACTTTTTATATATAGTTCTTTGCTCTGTGCTCAAGCCACTATTAACTAGCAAGTGAGAGGTGAATCATTTGTAGTGAATATGGAAACAATGTAGGAAAACTTTAAGGCAGAGATGCTGTTCGACTGCATGAAAATCATATGTTCCAGTCTTCTTTAACCTTCACAGTATTTAATAAATGAAAGTCATTTGGTATTTGTAGACACTTCTAATTTGACAATGTGTATGCAACCTTTGAACACTCTGCTTCAAATACAAACTTCCAGTAACACACTGTATTTTACAAGTTAGAGACTTTGTTAAAGAAAACTTTCCCAGCTACCCTAATGTTCCGTTCAGTTGTATTTCTGAATATACTTTCATTTAGTAATATTAGTATATTGATGACATGATTAGTATTTTAAAACTTTATGAAGTACTAGGGTGTTGTACCATGTTAGTCATTATGAATGTAGCGAGAAGTCAAGCAAAATGACACCTTTTATTGACTAACAAAAATGATTACAATAAGCAAGCTTTCAAGGCAACTCAGGCCCCTTCTTCAGGCAAGATGTAAGATGCAAGATGTATCTTGCATGAAGAAGGGGCCTGAGTTGCCTCGAAAGCTTGCAAATTGTAATCTTTTTAGTTAGCCAATAAGGTGTCATTTTGCTTGACTTCTCAAAACTTTATGAGCTAATTTCAAGGTATACACCCCTAGACATTCTCAGGCACTAATGCGATGGGAACTCTACTGTATATTAATATCTCAAATAAGAAATAGAATTCAGCCATTCACTACATGCAGTCTTTTTCAATATGGCCTAAGCCTGAGGTAATTCTGCTTACACTGCATATATCCATTGTGACGAAAATTACCTACAGTCTGTCAAGGAGAGAATACTAACTGCATCTGATGCCATCAAGCACTGGTCTTAGTCATATATTTGTTATGTCTGGCTCAGACTTAGACCATTTTGAAGGAAACTATTAGTTTACTTGTCAGATAGTGTTGGGCTTTCAATTACCCCTAACACCTAAATAACATTACTTGGAGCAATACCGGATGGGAGAAGATTATGCAATGAGATGTCTGTTGTGATCCTCTTTACCACAATACTTATGCGTAATTTTATTTTGCTTAACTGAAACAACTGTAACTCACTTTATGGAACTCAAAGGGAAAGAAAAGTGTTATATTATCTAAAACTAGAAGGAAATAGAAATTCATTCAGAATGTGGCAAAGGATTCATTAATGCTGTCTCCTAAAAAAAAACTTCTGGACTTGTGAACTGACTCTTTTTTGATGTTTTAGTATACATGAGGAACTATCTTCTATTTAGATCGATTTACAGTATTGTTGTGAAGGGGTGTTGGTTATTGATTATAACTTAATCTATTTCAATTTTAATCATTAATCTTTAATATTGCACTGATTAAAGTTTTAACTGTATTGCACTAATAAGCTCAATAGTACTGTGCATACTGTCATGATAATTGTTATTTATTTTGCCTAATGTGTCAGTGTATAGTTTTTTTGTAATGGAGAAACTGTTTTTATGTGTTTTACATTGCTTTTATTTATTTCGACAAAGGTTATGTTTCATGTTGCTCCGGCCGTCTTTACACATTATGTGACCACAACCGGTGCTTTGGTTGCACCAGTAGAAGTCTGCTATAAATATGCCAGCAACAGCACTTAGTGTTGGCCCTCAGTTGGAAAAATGAAACATCTTAGTAGTAGTTAGCTTTGTTCCAAGTACTGCAACTTCTAGATTTCATTTTATTATTAAACTCCTTTTAAACTTTGACTTTTGGTTTGCCTCTGCACATTATTTGCTCAATTATGTTCTTTGTTCTTTCAGTTTTGATTTTACCTGGCCTTCAATACAAATTCAGTCTCATGATTTTATCTCCCAGCATATTCACTTCTTCGCAATAATGCTTAGAGATACCTTCTTATATCACACTGATAGAAGGAGAGGTCTTGCATATGCCCATATGGGAACATATGAGCTATTTGAAATTCAGCAAAGAATATGGAGACTACAGAATGGTGGTCTGGGGAGAATCTTTCAATATGTCCATAGGATACCAGAGGAAATGGAGGGAGAGAGAGTGAGAGAGGCCACAAATGTTAACAGAACATTAAAACCCCTCCTGTTCAATTTATGGTAGTATATGATCCTAAGGAAAAAGATTTGAAAACAAGTGTTTTTTTTTATTTTTTTAAGGTAGAAATCGATTAATGTAACTCCAGCCTGGCAGGTGGTAGCAAATGATCCTGAACTGTAAAGACTGGAACCCTGCTATATTTTTAAGGAAGTCAGCTATCTTCTCCTGCTTGCTGTGGTGGGTGGCCGGCTAAATATTCCGGCCCCCACCCCCAAGCCGCCAGGTGGAGCTCTCCCAACAGCGTGGACGTGCCCCGAGTTCCAGCAGGGCCTCATGGACTATGTAGTTTTTATACGCAGCCGTGCTGGATACCTTGGGGGCCAACAGGAGTCGCTGTAGGGGGACTTGGAGACTCTTATGTGCCCTATAACCCGAAGGTGCGTCATGATCACATGACAGGAAGAAACGACGTGCCTCCGGGGTGAAGAAGAGTTTTTATATGACCCGGAAGTGTTCCTAATCACGTGGACAGAGAGGGCGAAACACTTCCGGGTCAAGGACTATAAAAGGACTATGGGAAATCCCAGACGTCGAGCTGAGCTGGGTGGAAGGGTGGCAACGCGTCTGGGAGAGGAGGATTGGTTTATTGATTGATTATTGTTTATTTATATAAGTATTGTGGAGTGTAGGGTGCTTTGTGCACTGTTTATTGATAAAATAAAGTCATATTGGACTTTTATCTGGTGTCTGACGTCTGGTCTGAGGGTTCAAGAGGACGACCGTGCCTCAATCTTTCACATTGCGTTTATGTATTGTTGAGGGTTCATTATTTGATTCACTTCTTCCCACTTCTTCTCACTTCTCCCACCTCTACTTCAGCATACTTAAGTTCTACATTTCATTCACAATGCACTTCAAGCCAAAGGGAGCAGAACAGGTTATAAGGCATCTTAAGTTCTTAATCTTCCTTGTTGTAGTGGTTTTGCTCAGGGAGATACAAAGTAAACTTTGACAACAGTAAATATTACAATATGTTAACTGCCCAAACGTCTTAAACGCTGCTGAATTACTCTCCAAAGATAAAGGATCACTTCTTTGAAAGTAATTTTTTAAATTAGGGAGATGCTCCCTTATTGTCAAATAACTTCAGCACAATTTATCTTCACTGAGCATACCTCCAAATGAAATGTTCAATGCACTTTATACATTTTTATCTATTCATCCTTGCAATCATCCAGTTTCCCTTTTTGCTTGACTCTATGGGGACCGCAAGCTTGAACAAGAGGCCAGTCCATCACAGGATCTACTCCTGGATGCATCCCTACACTGAGTTATACAGGGCCAATTTATGCCTGCTATTTGACCTAACATTGAGATAGACTGGCACCCCACCCATGGCTGGTTCCTGAATCGTACCTATTTTTGCCAGAATATGCAAAGACCCCTACAGCCTTGCATGGGTTAAGTGCATTTCAGAATGTTGCGTTACATTAACACCTATATCTTAAGAATATGAGAGGGAAACCAGAATGTCTAGATTTAAATCTACTCTTGACTGTTTTGGGCTTAAAATCCAAAAGGCAGTAGTGTTAACCAATACAGTTAGAATAAAACACAGAACAACTTTCCATAAAATAACAAAAAACACCATATATTATCCATCAGTCGTATTTTCAGACTAATACAGAATAACAAAGAGTAGAATTCTAACTCAGTGGCTACCCAAACAAGACAGTAGTGAAATTTACAGACTTTTTTAAGTGTGTGATATTAATGATATAAGTGAAACATAAAATGTAGGCATTGGTAACTTGTATCTGGATATCCTCATTAGTTTATATTTGCCTGTTCAGACCCACATTTTTTTTTTCCCACAGAATTATTCATTCTTAGAGCCTCAACACACTGTTGTTTGGCACCTCAATATTCAAATAAATTTTTAAAACATTAATGGTTTTCCACTTAATAGATTCCCTATTAGGTCATTTTCAATCTAAACATACTGCATGCCAAATGTTGTGTGATTCCACCAGTCCAAGGAAAGTAAGTCAAAACATAACATAGAAAACATTCTCAGACTTCGTTAACTCACAACCGAAGAAAAATCAAAAGGGAAATCATACAAAAATGGGGAAGACATGCAAACACACAAGACTGCGTCAGGGTTTCATCCCAGGCCTGTAGGACAATGAGTCCCCAGGTCTTCATGGTGCCTTAAAGTGTAATGCAAGACCGAAACAAAACTTACACATATTTTGACACCATATATCTATACACAAAAAGAAATTGCCTACACAATAGTTAATACAAATCTATTTTCTAACCTGCATATCCAGTTCAGGATCATGGGAGCTGGTACTTACCCCAGCTAAACTGGACACAACAGGCTAGAAAAATAATTTAATGGTAAGACAACCCTGGATGGATATATCTCATGGGCACACACTTCAATACTGTCTCATACCAGGCATGTTTAGAGTCATCATTTATATAACACACACTTCTTTCAGATTGGAGAAGTAAACCCAAACATCAGGAGAAACACCAATTGAAACCCAGGAAGCAAACTCCACACAGGCAGTGCTTGGGCCAAGAACTAAAGGTATAACTCTGGAGCTATAAGGCAGCTATGCTAATGGCTGAATACTGTATCTATTACTTAATATATGCAGTAGGACACATGGAAATGAATGCTTAGAAAAGTCTGGGGACAGGGTGTCCATAGATCCAATCAAGAAATAAATCATTGGGCCGTACAACATAGCTAAACTCAATAGCAAGTTATAAAGTAAATAAATGCAAAGGTAGCAGAGTTAATTATAAAAGGGTTGCTTTTTCAGTAAGACTTAAAAGGTAAGGGAGGCATACAAAAAGTAGAAGCCACAAAGCTAACTGTTTGTTCCAGCATAGTGAGAAGATCGACGCCACCAGTTAAATTTATATGGAGTAAACCTTGGTGTTAGGTTGTTTGAGATGCTGCCACTGACAGTTTTGTACAGCAAGCAGAATCTGAAGTCAGATTTAATATTGAATTTTTAGGCATCACAGTCAACCATTTGAAGGCTGATGTGTTTGATTTGGTTAGTATGAGTCAAGGCTGTATCAGGAACATTTTTGGACTGCTGAAATCTGCTAATATTATGTGCAGGTAGACAAGCAAAAACATTACTAGAATAATCAACAGAAAGGTGACTGATTTTGCCACATATGCTGTGGGAGAGGCCATTTTGACTGATGTTGACTTTGATCCAAGCCTGGTAATGTATAGTAGTATAATGGGTTAAGTTAGCTGCCAGTAAATCACACAATAAACAGTTCAGTTCAGTTAACATGTTCATCTAAGATTTTGGAAAGCATCTATATTCTGGTGCTATTTGTCCATATTTAGTATATATTCAGGAGTGACCTTTCTGTTGATATAGTTATCACCAGAAGACGACTCAGCAGAATGACACAATGTCAAAATGGTCATCACTGTGCAAACATGCAGATGATGTAAAATATGTATGTTCTATTATCTGTTTGTTGTCCTTGAAACCTCGACAGCTTTAAGTAGCGATGCTAAAGCAATATGAATCATCTTTTACTCTGCTTAAGACAGTTATTTTCAGTCGTTTTTGCAATTTCTATAATAATGATAATAATAATTACCAATAGTGATAGAAGCTGTGGGAATGCTCAAGAAATACCCCCTGGACTCATAGAATAAGGTCCTGTTCTTAGAAAGGTTTTAGTGTAGATTTGACTTATTGTTAAAATCTACAAAGAACCAGCTTGCATGTTAAAGAGAAATATGCATAATTCCGGGGCTAATCAGTTTGGAAAGATTGGACTTTGCTGTTTGCTTATGATGTTGTCTTTTTGGCCTCATCAGACTGAGATCTCAGGCACTGGAACACTTTGCAGCTAAGTGTGATGCACTTGGGCTAAGAATTGTTATTTCAAAATTATGGTCCACTTCTAGAAAAGCCTGGCTTGAGCCGTACAGATAAGGGGTGCTACGCAGTTGCTAAAGGTGTTCAGGAACTTTGGGGTATATGTTCATGAGTGGAGGTTGAAGCTTTGTGTAAGATTTGTATCAGGCCAGGCAGCATGGTGGCGCAGTGGGTAGCGCTGCTGCCTCGCAGTTAGGAGACCTGGGTTCGCTTCCTGGGTCCTCCCTGCGTGGAGTTTGCATGTTCTCCCCGTGTCTGCTTGGGTTTCCTTTGGGTGTTCCAGCTTCCTCCCACAGTACAAAGACATGCAGGTTAGGTGCATTTTCGATCCTAAATTTCCCCTAGTGTGTGCTTGGTATGTGTGTGCACCCTGCCCGATGTTAGTTTCCTGCCTTGCACCCTGTTGGCTGGGATTGGCTCCAGCAGACCCCCGTGACACTATAGTTAGGATATAGCG
Source organism: Erpetoichthys calabaricus (assembly GCF_900747795.2). NCBI lineage: Eukaryota > Metazoa > Chordata > Cladistia > Polypteriformes > Polypteridae > Erpetoichthys > Erpetoichthys calabaricus. Next base: position 311,789,393 of record NC_041394.2, on the reverse strand, counting down.
GATGCTGGACTCAGATGAAGCATTCAGTTAATCAGCCAATCTGTATTCCCATTTTAACTTCTCTGGCTGAAGACTAAAAGAATAAGCTTGTGAGTATAAACAGCTGAAATGGGGTACCTATGCAGTGTTGTTAGGCTCAGGCTTTGGGACAAGGGGAGAAGTCTGACAGTGTGTAAGGACCTCAGAATAGAATCATTGCTTCACTGGACTGAAAGGAGCTAATTAAGGTGGGTTGGGCATGTAGTTGTCAACTTATTGCCTTCCATGAGTGTGTAGCAGGCACTGGGAGAAGACCCGAGGCAAAGCTAGTACACACTGGGGAGATAAAAAATCTCAATTGGAAGGGGTGTTTCTGAAAATTCCTCAGAAAAATCTGGAAGAAGTTACTGGGGATAGAATGACCTAGTCTGCATAGCTCAACACATTGCCACTGAGGCCATCACCAAGAAAAGCTGACTGAAAATGATAATGATGATATTATCATCATCACTAATATTAATATGCAGGACACAGTGATTAGCACTCCTGCCTCACAGCTTCAGGGTCGTCAGTTCAAATTCCAACAAATTCCTCTATGTGTGAATTTTGCACATTCTTCCTGTTTTATGTATGACAATGTTCTGGTTTTCCATACAGGTTAGGTGTACTGGTGACTCTAAAATGGTGTTCTGCAAGTATGTGCAAAATTGTGACCTACAATCACTGGCATTGGACGCAAGGATCATGAATCTAAACAACGTGGAAAAATAAAAATAAGTGGATGGATCATTGTTATAGTGAGTGATGCAGCAAGCAAGCCAAGTGAAACAGTAAAAATTCAGAGGGCATGCTGACATAAGCCTAATAGTTTCATATAGCCAGTTAATTCAACAAGATCTCTTTGCATTATTGGAATAAAGTACCAAATAGTATCAGTTGGAGAAAAGTGTCAAATAATGCAAATTCAGGCTCTAAAGAGAGATCATGGCAGCTGTAGATGCAAAAGAATTTAAGAAACCAACAACAATAAACAAACCCTATATGGGCTAGTGGCCATTGTTAGTTGTCCATTGATTTCTTTTCCTGAAGCGTCTCAATGGCTAAGTTTTGGTTTTTTACTTCATCCACTTTACATTTAAACTCATGACCCAACAAATTACAATTTTATGGCACATTACTTAGTAGACACAATATAAAAGCAAATCACTATGCATATTCAGTAAAACTGTTTGCATGCTTACCACACCTTCCAATGTAAATCAGACAGGGTAAGTAATCAGGTTCACAGTATAAGTTAAAGGATAAACTAAATCTGATATTTTAGTGTCTGAGTTAATGCCTTACCTTTGCTAACTGCAAGCTCTAAGACCAAAAAGACAGGAGTACTATCTGCAATGCTACTCTGTCTAAACTGTATTACTTAGCAGGAATTCACATTATCATGCTACATTTTATTACACAGATCGCTCCTATTTGGTGGAAAGAGAAATCTGAATATGACTTTTTAGATAGAGTATTTACAAAAGAAAGTTGTTTACTGAATTGTAGCTTGCCCATTGTATTGCTATTCTAATTTGCTAAAATTTTAAAAAAGACACTACATTAAATATAAAACTACCTTTGAAGTCATGTTGGTTCAACAGTACAACTGCTGGGAGGGGGAAGTAACACTCTTAGTGAAACCCTAGTGAAACATGTCTCTGCTAAGGGATCAATCATCATTTAGTGGAATGTTTTCATATCATCACTACGTCATTTTTACCAAAATTGAAGAAGATTTAAGCAAAGGGTTAACATGCTGTACATATCCATGGTTTATTTTATTCTAATTTATTTATTTCACCGTCATTTTATAATAAAGTTTCAAATGCTTTTTCCATAATGTATGTAATATACGAAATAAAGCATTATGCATTTTTACAGTTATTTCAATTAATATTTTCAGTGTAAAGGATAGCAGGAATGGACTTAATTTGTAATCCAAAGGCTGCCTATCTGTGTGTGTGTGTATATATGCATGAAGGTCGACAACAATGGAATATTTTGGGTTGCCAACATGGCCCTCCCCATTTACTAACAGTGTCAACAACAACAAACAAAAAACTCCCACTGGCATAAGATACCAACAAAAAGGCAAATGCCATGGGTGGGATAGCTTCTAATTAATTTAGCTCTGCCGATGGGTTGTCTGACTCTGACCTCCTTTGATCAGGTCATTTCCGCAATAAATTACACCTCTATCTGGACGGTTGTCCTTTTGAAGATCTGGGAGAAGGGGTGGTATCAGTTGACCTCACTGTCCTGTTTCTCAACACTGTGGAGGAAGAAAATGACAAGATAGTTGGTGGCAGTTCCCCCTCTTGGGCCAGGGTGGCATCCTGTGCCTGGGAGGAGCTTGGATGGTGACCCCCAGACATGCATGCATGACTATATATATATATATATATATATATATATACACAGGTGAAATTTCGTTATAACAAATATGGGGAAAAAAACAGTATTGTAACCAGGGCCACCAGCAATTTGCCACATCTAAGGGAAGTGGCACAAGAACATCTCTATAGTTGCTCTGGTGCATTTGGTAAACAGTAAATCAAGGGCAGAGCAATTGGTTGTCCTCTGCAGGATCAGGGTTACTGCGTGACATACTTTCACACAATGTTTTAACTTTTACCACCAGGCTTTGATCTGCTCTTCCTCACACTCTCCTGATCTGTCTTTTCCAGAGCGTGTCTGCCATAGAGGTGATTCCGAAACACTGGTGTTCTTCTAATATGAAGATGGAAACTAAAGCAAGATGCTGTCTCATGTCACAGCTCCAAAGAGCTCTTGAGACTGTACTTGCCTTCTCTATACAGTAATAAAGTACTTGTATTTTCCTTGAAAACTTGGACTCATCTTCCTGTCTTTCAAGCAATTCTGTGACCCAAAATTGACAATACCTGTATAAAAAAACAGCGCTTCTTAAACTGCAAAAAATATTTTGTTGGAAAATTAGACGTGAGATGTAACTTTTTTTTTTAACAGAAATACAGATATGCAAATACAGAATGAAAATGAGACGTTAGATGTACAGTACATACATTCTGTACGATCACAGAAATGAGACGTTAGGTTTTTTTCATAGAAATAAAGGTATGAATAGGTATGAATACAGAATGAAAATGAGATGTTAGATATATTTTTTATAGAAATACAGGTATGAAAATACAGAATGAAAACGAGTTGTTAGATGAAGATGAAGGTGCAATTCCAAAATGCTTTTGCCACATAATTTTTTTTTTTTATTCCAGAATCAACTTTTTCCAGGATTATTCGTTTTTCTTTCAGCATAAACTGACACCGTTTCTCACTTTTTTGTTTTTGTTCATCTCAAAGTGCCGTGAAAGTCAAATAGCACACACAACAACCCACGCGGACGCTTGGTGCAGCACTGACACAGAATTCAGCTACACCTGTATGATGTTGCACCAACACTCTCACTGAGCCTCGCTAAGATTGCCTGAGACCGGAAATTTTGCAACAGATTGTCTCCCTTTTTTTGAACCAACGTGTTTCAGGGTTCCTGAGACTTAGTGCGGAAAATGTAGGAGCGGCATTAAGTATTTTTTGCATCACATTATTATTTTCGGTGGCCATTTTTGGTAGAAAAAATGTGTATATACAGTTAGGTCCATAAACAACTTTTTTCTAATTTTGGTTCTGTACATTACCACAATGAATTTTAAATGAAACAACTCAGGTGCAGTTGAAGTGCAGACTTTCAGCTTTAATTCAGTGGGGTGAACAAAATGATTGCATAAAAATGTGAGGCAACTAAAGCATTTTTTCAACACAATCCCTTCATTTCAGGGGCTCAAAAGTAATTGGACAATTGACTCAAAGGCTATGTCATGGGCAGGTGTGGGCAAGTCCGTCATTATGTCATTATCAATTAAACAGATAAAAGGCCTGGAGTTGATTTGAGGTGTGGTGCTTGCATGTGGAAGATTTTGCTGTGAACAGACAACATGCGGTCAAAGGAGCTCTCCATGCAGGTGAAAGAAGCCATCCTTAAGCTGCGAAAACAGAAAAAATCCATCCGAGAAATTGCTGCAATATTACAAGTGGCAAAATCTACAGTTTAGTACATCCTGAGAAAGAAAGCAAGCACTGGTGAACTCAGCAACGCAAAAAGACCTGGACGTCCATGGAAGACAACAGTGGTGGATGATCGCAGAATCATTTCCATGGTGAAGAGAAACCCCTTCACAACAGCCATCCAAGTGAACAACACTCTCCAGGGGGTAGGCGTATTGATATCCAAGTCTACCATAAAGAGAAGACTGCATGAAAGTAAATACAGAGGGTGCACTGCAAGGTTCAAGCCACTCATAAGCCTCAACAATAGAAAGGCTAGATTGGACTTTGCTAAAGAACATCTAAAAAAGCCAGCACAGTTCTGGAAAAACATTCTTTGGACAGATGAAACCAAGATCAACCTCTACCAGAACGATGGCAAGAAAAAAGCATGGAGAAAGCGTGGAACAGCTCATTATCCAAAGCATACCACATCATCTGTAAAACACGGTGGAGGCAGTGTGATGGCTTGGGCGTGCATGGCTGCCAGTGGCACTGGGACACTAGCGTTTATTGATGATGTGACACAGGACAGAAGCAGCCGAATGAATTCTGAGGTGTTCAGAGACGTACTGTCTGCTCAAATCCAGCTAAATGCAGTCAAATTGATTGGGCGGCGTTTCATGATACAGATGGACAATGACCTAAAACATACAGCCAAAGCAACCCAGGAGTTTATTAAAGCAAAGAAGTGGAAAATTCTTGAATGGCCATTTCACTTGTTGAAGACTAAACTTCGGACAGAAAGGTCCACAAACCAACAGCAACTGAAAGCCACTGCAGTAAAGGCCTGGTAGAGCATTAAAAAGGAGGAAACCCAGCATCTGGTGATGCCCATGAGTTCAAGACTTCAGGCTGTCGTTGCCAGCAAAGGGTTTTCAACCAAGTATTAGAAATTAACATTTTATTTCCAGTTATTTAATTTGTCCAATTACTTTTGAGCCCCTGAAATGAAGGGATTGTGTTAATAAAATGCTTTAGTTGCCTCACATTTTTATGCAATTGTTTTGTCCACCCCACTGAATTAAAGCTGAAAGTCTGCACTTCAAGTGCATCTGAGTTGTTTCATATAAAATTCATTGTGGTAATGTACAGAACCAAAATTAGAAAAAAGTTGTCTCTGTCCAAATATTTATGGACCTAACTGTATATATACTTGGAAGCAAGACGAGACAATGCTAAAATTTGGAGTACCACATCAGAAAATCTGATTACTACTTAATTCAAAAGAAATAATGTATATATATATATATATATATATATATATATATATATATATATATATATATATATATATATATATAGTGCACTATATAGAATATATACAGCTAGTATACAGGCAGTTACTCTAGGAGAGCTGGACAGGGCTGTAGAAGGTCCCTAACCCATCAGCAGGACTGGTATCTGCTCCTTTGGGCAAGGAGGAACAGGATGAGCACTGCCAAAGCCCTACAAAATGACCTCCAGCAAGCCACTGGTGTGAATGTCTCTGACCAAACATTCAGAAACAGACTTCATGAGGGTGGCCTGATGGCCCGACTTCCTCTGGTGGACCCTGTGCTCATTGCCTGGCACCATGGAGCTCGATTGGCATTTGCCATAAAATACCAGAATTTGGCAGGTCCACCACTTGCGCCCTGTTCTTTTCAAAGATGAGAGCAGGTTCACCACTGAACACATGTGACAGACGTGAAAGGATCTGGAGAAGCCGTGGAGAATGTTATGCTGCCTGTAACATCGTTCAGCATGACCGGTTTGGTGGTGGGTCAGTGATGGTCTGGGGAGGCATATCCATGGATGGACACCTAGACCTCTACTGGCTAGACAACGGAACCTTGACTGCCATTAGGTATCGGGATGAAATCCTTGGACCCATTGTCAGACCCTATGCTGGTGCAGTGAGTCTTAAGTTCCTCCTGGTGAACAACAATGCCCGGACTCATGTGGTGAGAGTATGCAGGCAGTTCCTGGAGGATGAAGGAATTGATACCATTGACTGGCCCCCACGCTCGCCTAACCTAAATCCAATAGAAACGCCTCTGGGACATTATTTTTTGGTCCATCCGATGCTGCCAGGTTGCACCCCAGACTGTCCGGGAGCTCAGTGATGCCCTGGTCAAGATCTGGGAGAAGATACCCCAGGACACTGTCCATCATCTCATTAGGAGCATGCCCGACATTGTCAGGCATGCATACAAGCATGTGGGGGCCATACAAACTACTGAGTACGATTTGGAGTTGCTGCAATGAAGTTCCAGCAAAATGGACTAGCCTGCCACATCATTTTGTCACTTTGGCTTTCGGAGTGTCTTTGAATTCAGCCATCTGTAGGTTGATAATTTTCATTTCCATCAAACAATGTGGCATCCTTTCGTTCCTAACACATTACCCAGTCCATATCAGTAGAGATATCCAGTATGATTTTTTTCTAATTGAGATCTGATGTGTTTTCAAAGTGTTCCTTTAATTTTTTTGAGCAGTGTGCATATAAAATATAAGTATATAATGCAATTAGAGGACAGACCGTGAGTCTCAAATAGAGATTGAAATAACAACTTGTTGCTTCTTGCTGTCTATACCATACTGCCTGCCAAATAAAATCTGCAATTGCTTTATTGTCTGTATTTGTGTTGTCATCTTCATAATGTTTACTCAATATTATCTTCTAAATATGGCTTACAAATCCCAGATCTTAGTTACACAGTAGATACAGCAGCACTCTTATAACCTTAACCCAAAAGTTTTGGCAAAAGAACCTACTACTTAGCAAACCTTGTCAGCATCATAAATTAAAGGTGCTGCACAGACTATTTGGTGCCATACAAGAAATAACCAGTTTATACAACAACTTCCCTTGTAGTGCTTGAGTTCCTTTACAATGTTGGGAAATCAAGACACAAAGTCAGAGTAAAGATTAGCCAAAACAAATGAACACATGCAAGCTTCTACTAAATCTGTTCCCCGTTACAAAATCTGAATTTTCCATAACTTCAGCTTGTGCCCCGGGTAAAGTAAGCTCACTAGTCTGCCAAGTGGTTAAACAGAAACAGAATTAAATATGTTTTGTTTTTTCTTGTTTTCATTTGATTTCTTTCACATTTTTCATATATTCTAACCATGGCAAAGCATTGAAATAAAAATGATTAAGCAAAAGAACATAGTACTTATAAAATTCCAGTTTTAGTGCTTACTTGAGAAAAATAGTGCTGTGATTCATTTAAAATGAACTAAGCCCCCGTTTCTCTTTTTACTGTTTGCCACACTCTTCATCAAGAAGTGTCTACTAATATGTTCTCTACAGGGGGCACAAACAAAACACATTTTTAAAAAAGCCTCTGGGAATTTTCTAATTTTCCGTAAAACAATCATTTTTGTCCGTGACAAGAAATGAAAAATTACCATTTGGCAAAAACAGGACTGCTTAGAGCAGATGCTGAGCATTAAGCTGAAATTATTAGATGTAAAAAATGTAACAGTTTCTTTGGCAGTTCACTGTTTCACTCTTTTTAATTTAATGCAAACCTGCTGAGCTTGCTGAAAGCTGACAGTTTTAGATAGCTAGAGTCCTTGTAAATAAGGGTAACTGTATTGTACAGGTTGTGTGCCACAAATGAAGGTGTCTCCTGCTCTTGCCTGTGTGAATCATTTCTGGCACTGATTCACATCTCTTTACTTACTTGTGTTATCTGCTTTTAAAAAGTATATATTCAGTGGGCTACATTTTTTTTCCTAGAGGTTGAGTCTTAGAACAGGGAAACATGCTGGTGGCTCCTAGCCATCCCTCTATTTTCTGAACTCACTTTTCCATTGTAGGTTTGTGTGATGCATAAGTGGCACAATGTGACAAGTATAAGGAATTCTTGTAGAGACTCTCTTAACCAGAATGATGGGAAAGAGACCAAATGGTGGGTTAGTATAAACGAATATACAATGAGCACAGGAAGAAAGCAAAAATAAAAATATGGTGACAATAATCTATATATATAAAAGCCCTATATGCGTCCAGGTCCGTGTGTGGGTGTCTTCTGATGAAGTGCGCATGCGCGGGGCACGGTGCGATGCGCGATATTACTGTCAGAGAAAGTTAGAGGCGTTTTACGGAAATACAAACCAGTATTACTGCGAGAGGAAATTAAAGGTACACAATACAGTGACGCATATCCCAGCTTTAAGTCAGGATGATGAAATGAGAGTTAACTGTAAGGCAGATTATATTATTTTTCATTCATCTGTGAGATGATCAGTGGAGCTCCTATTTTGATAAGGCCTTTCCGTGTACTTCCTATCTTTTCTGTTCTTCTTGCCTAATGTTAGTAAATTATTCCTTAAGGGAGTTCAGTTTCCTTCCATAGGCCACAGATCCACTGATCATTTGATTCTCAAAATTAAGTTGACTCAATGCACCTCAACTGAAGCATGTACATAATTCCTGCTTTGCACCAGATTCTGTCTTTAAAATAAACACACAGGACAAGGTAAAGGTTTGGGTCCCAGAAGTGAAAATCGTTTAATTTGTGGGTAATGATAATATACATAACCACTAGAGCATTTGAAGCATTTTGACAAGAGTCCATTCATCCTAAAAAGCTCAACAACCCTATTCACTGCAATTCTCCACATTAACATTGAGTTGAGATTTGAATGTTCCCTAAAGTCCTGCATTTTACTGCACTATTTTATTGCATATGCCTTTAGTTCTTTCTAACATTTGTGTGAAACTTACCTTTATCATGTTTCTAACTTCATCTTTGCATTCTAAATGAACAGTTTATTTTAAAGTAACAGCAAAAATTAACTGTACTAATTACCCTTATAATTTAAACCAATCCAGTCATGTCACATCCTAATCTCAATTTTCTTCAAGTAAAAAAAGTTTTCATTCCTTACATCTTTATTCATAACTCATGGAATCAGACTGGACTTTTCCTTGTGCTGTTATGTGTTTTTTCAATATGGAGACCAAAACTGTACACACTAGATAGGCTCTTATTGGTGCATTATAGAGCTTAAGCATAATCTCCTTTGACTTGCAGTCCACACGATGTGATATATAAGCTAACATCACATTAGCCTCCTTGATCATTTCTGTATACTCACTGGATGTAGATAGTGATGAGCCTCTATGTCTCCTAAGTCTTCTTCATAAAGTGTACTTTTGTGTTTCAAACCTCCTATTATGTATTCGAATCTAAGAGTACTTTAAGCAGCCACTAGAGTTTCTTGTCTATTTTCTCCCTTTTATTGATAGGCCAAGCCCCTCTTTATCGCTCTTCTTCTCTTCTGGGTCATCAAACTGGCTTCCAGTTACTCTAGAATCTCTTAATGCAGTGATTCCCAAACTTTTCTATGCCCCTAAGAAATATTTATGTTCAAACCCCTTAAACAAGTAATATCACATTTGAAGATGAAGAAGTCAAATTTCTCATTTTTGACGCACAAATTGAACCACATAAAGTACTGCTGGGGAACAAATTAAAGTAAAAAAAAAAAAAGCTTTTAACTCAGTGCATAAAATTTAAATATAAATTGAGCGATTTACCTTTATAATCCTCAATAATCTTGAACATGTTTCCCTCATTAAGCCTTGACTTTCGATTGATGATCCAGGGTTGGAGTATCCCATGAAGCATCAGATATTATGAGGAAATGGCACATGATCAGTGTTCAAGGAGTTAGGGGGATTGGATACCCCCATGGAGCAATAGGTGCCAGTGTGCTACTAAGCAATGAAACACAGTCGATGAGCGTTGTTACATGATAACACTATCATTAACGGTCAAAATCAGATGCGTCATACAGTTAAAATTGCTGCGCTACTACCAGGAGAGCCAGTAGGAGAGGTGGGCTGAGTGTGAGCAGCAGGTGTTGCATCTAGTTCAGTCCCTCTTGTCTCCCTCTGGCAAAAATGTTAATCAAACCTTGAAATCAGTGACATTTCACAATTAGAGCTTGCATAGAAACTAATAATAGACCTTGCCCTTCTCTATGCATCACTATAAGGTCCAAATTTCATTCTCTTAAAAAAAAGTTATTTGCCTTTATGAACACTCCTCCTGTAGCAAGGAACCTGCGAGAGCACACATTTCTGTAACTCATCCACATTTGATAACTGCGCAGGCAATGCTTGATTCTTTTCATATAACAGAACAGACGCACAAAACTAACAAATGACCTACAAATGGTGGTACATTGTAAAGCACTGATTAAGCCACGATAAAGTAATTTTGCCGAATTGTGATGCTTCCTTCTTCTTTTTTTGCACACCTTGAAATGCCATCTCGCACCCACAGGTTCGGAGCCCCTGTCTTAATGGATATGATGAGAAAAGTCAGATCTGGGTCAAGCTTCTTTTTTTTAGGTTATCTTCTTTCATATTGAGGAAACAAGCAGATATGTTATGCTTCCTCACATTTACACTATGTCTTTCTGTGTTCTCATTATTTGGTCCCAATTAGGACAATAAAAAAGAATAGTCAGGACAACAATTATTTAGTTTTAATTGGGAAACCTCAGTTCCTGAAGCCGGTATGCCTGATGTTCTGTAATAAAGTGATGGCTTGTCCAAAGTATTCATAATTCCCTTCCCAACCTACCAAATTCAGTGTTGTCTGCACTGTGTCAGGACTAGGCCCCAGGCACTCTTTTTGCCTGAAATTTGCCTTGACTTCTCAGGTGCTGTTTAAAATTAATCTCATAGAGTCATGTGATGGGAATGACAAAGGAATAAAACAGAGATCCTGTTTAGTGCTCTTGGCTTTAGCATTGTGTTTTCTGTCTCTTAAGAGCTCTAACCTAGAGTCTCAGTGGTTTGGATTTTAAGTTTTTTGGTTTTTGTTTTGCTCTTGCTTGGCATTCCTTGATTCTGAGATTTTGTTGTGTGTTTTAGGTGCTTTTGACTATGTTTTATCTGCCTTGTTTTCTCATCACATTCTGACTTTTTGGATTACTGGTTTTAGATTATGGCTTTCGATTAAAGTTTAGATTACCGAATGCTAGTCTTCTATTCTGTTTCCTCCTGTCTGCTTGAATCTTTCTACACTTCATCTAAAGTTTTTGTTGCCAGTCACACTTAACAGTGTCACATAACTGAACAGTCCCTTGGTTTAGCTTTTAAGTCACAAAAGGTGATGGCATGGAGCTGTGTGGGGAATCTGATGGGCCAATGTGTACCTGATATGCTGTTTTTATACTGAGTTGTGATGTTTATTTATACTGAGGATATTGACACCTGGTAAATGAGTCCACAGATAAGAGTGGTAGAAAATTAGTAGTTAATTTCCAACAAAGAATGGGTTTAAGAAACACGCAGCTAATAACGAAGTGAGAAAGCAGAAATATAGATAATTGTCAAGCTAAATGCTCCTGACACATTTTATTCTCTACAGAAAGAGAAGGAGGAAGCCAAAAGTGCTATTAGTAAGTAAAAACGTGCATCCACACTAATGCATGGCACACAGTGCAAAACTGCTAAAGTTTAATAGTTCAGAAAGGTAGTAGTTTCCTGACACTATTATAGGTGCGGGCAAAAAATATGAAAATCATACAAAGGTATGTTAGTCAGACAAAGTAATAGTCTTAAATGAAAAAAGTATTAAAAAGATTTAAATGAATACATTTTAAAAATGAGTGCAATACAATACCAATCTTGTCTAAGGTTCAAAGGTTGAGAAAGTTGCTTTTAGGATGTCTACATTTGCAAGAGTTGCCAACTCACCCAGCTCCTGAAATTCAGGTTCATTGAACTTGAGTGGGAGGGGAATCATTTTGTAAAATAGAATTGGAAACTGCTAGTACAATTAGGTTAAAAAAGAAATGGTTCACTTCTTAAGTGAAGTGGTGGGAGACTCCAGTCAATTGAAGTAGAGACTGGCTACTTAGAATTGGACATAAGTGCAGTGTTAAGGGTTAAGACTGCTCAGGGGTAACAACCACAAAGTTAGAGGTCTAACCCTGTTCAAGATCTTGTGAGTATCTATATAACCCCTTTAGGCATATTTTTCATCGTAAGGACTGGAAGTTAGAAAACATCACCACCCTTTATAAAATGGTCCATTGTAGTAATTGGAAACAAATTAGCTTAATGTGTATCACAGGTAAATGAAAGCAACTATTAAAGAAAACTTGAATAACGCATCTCTAGTACAGGTGTACTAGTAAACAGTCAACACGGGTTTAGAAATGACAGATCATATTTCACAAATAAGTTAAAAGTTTATGGGGAAGCAACACCAAGTACAGTATCATTTATATCATTTTGTTAAAAAAAAATCATAGAATACTGTTTGAAAAGGTAATGGTCAAATTAAATGAAAAGAGAATTAAAAAAACAGTCTGCAAATGAATAACAAATTGGGTTCTGTAAGGACAAAGTTGGAGCCTTTGTTTGCTTTGATTTATACAAATGACTAGTTGTCCCCGACGGCTCTGCCTGCATAGCAGTGAAACAGGGCAAACTTTAAAAATCAATAAACAAACAGGTATTGCTACATAGCATGGGTGAGGAGGGCCTTACCCGGCTCCCTACTCCTGATGTCACGCTTCCCCCTCCCCTCGGCCCGCAGCCTCTCTCTCACATTAGCGTGAATATATCTCTCCTGCAAGCGAACTATAATTCTTAGCGTGATGAGAGAAGTCGCAAAATCAACTGGAATGTTCAAGCAAATTATAGAAAAAAAACCAGATTTAAATCCGTTAAGTAGTTCATGCATGAAAAGTGGACAGACATACAGACAGACAGACGTTGGATTTTATATATATACAGATATACTGTAGATAAGAATGTAACTCACAAGTGTATACCAGGGGCAATGGCACATAGCTGAGAATAGGCAGAATCCTCATAGTAAGATGTGGATAATAGTCATAAAATGTAATGTAACTATACAGTAAATATAAAGTGTTGCACATATGAAGCTAAGAGTCATGATAAATTAGTTTACTTTTTAATACTTGCAACAATGGCAGGAATATAATTTGTAACCTTCTGGTTTGAAAGTGTAGTTTCTTAACTGCTAGAAGACCACACTGCCTGTTCACTGCACAGTGTACTTGTGGTGAATCCTCTTTTGTAACCTCTTTGATTTAATTTTTCATTTCTAGGACATTTATACATTTACTTCTACTGGTGTGTTGGTTTTGCAGTGATGTCACTTTGATTTTTTAGGTGCCTTTCGGCTCCTCCATTTTCTGAACCCTTCCTTCTTCACAATAAAAGAAAATAATCAAAGCACTTGCCCTCTCTGGGTGTTTAGTACAGTACGTATTTAGAATATTATACTGCAGTATTATATAATTTTAACAATTGGAGTTATTGTAGCTGCAAGGCTTTTGCATTCATTTTTATCTTTCTTTTTTGTTTTTATTAACTTATAGGTCTTTTGAAAGTGTGTTGACTAGAAGACCAGAAAGATGAAACTGGCCATACTACTTCTGCTATTGGCCACAGCCTGCTGTGCAAAACCTTTTTTCCAATCAGGCATATTTGATTTTATGATGGATGAAGGTTCTGGTTTTCCTACTGATCCAGTGATTGAGACTACTGTAAAAACGCCCCACACTTTGGAACCTGAACTTCCTCTTCCTCCAGAACTTGTCTGTCCATTTAGATGTCAATGCCATCTGCGAGTCATCCAGTGTTCTGATTTAGGTAAGACACAGATGCCTCCCACCCCTCTCTCTCTCTCTCTCTGTCTTAGTCTTTGTCTTATATGACTTTCAAAGTCTGAGTCCCCATTTTTGTGCAAATTTACAATTTTCAATTATTTCAAGCAATAAATGGTTTAATAAAACTAAATGTAAAAGAATCATCAAAAGGATGGTTTAATTAAACTACACACACAAACATAGAAGGAAAAATTAATATAGGGAGAAGACAATCTATTGATTTGAAAAAGAGATAAAAATCCTTTAGCCTCAAATGCCTATCTTAATAAGCTTCTCTGCCCCGGCCTTTTAAGTGGAGGGGTGCTCCCCTTCCATTGCTAGTGTTCCATTTTGTCTTTTGACATTGACCTCATCTATCTCACTTGCTTCTACCCAGCTCCCAGCAAAAACACCCTTTAAATGGTACTTTAAGTTTACTTGCAAGCAAAGACACAAAATTGATTTAGAAACCCCAGATGGCTCATATTTTCCTACAATAGGCAATTGCATGGCCCAGTTACAGAATGGGGATAACGACTGTGGACACCTGACCATCCCTCCCTTACGAGCTTGTTGGACATCCTATTACAAGCCATGGGCACTAATATTACTTGATAATGTTGACCTCTTGTGTAAGTCACTTTGAATAAAAATGTCTGCTAAGCAAATAAATGTACATGCAATGATTAATGGAGTTAGTCCCAATAACAGCCTCCACTCTTCTGGGAAAGCTTTCCACAAGATTTTTTTCTTCCTTTGGGAATTTGTGCCAATTCAGCCGAAAGAACATTTATGAGGTTAGGATGAGAAGACTGGGCTCACAATGGGTGTTCCAATTCATCCTGAACGTATTCCACGTATTTCCTCCACACCAAACTCGTCATACCGTGTTGTTACCTGGACCTGGCTTTGTACACTGGAACACAGTCATGCTTTAACAGAAAGGTTCTTCTTCAAACTGTTTCAAGAAAATTGGAAGCACACAATTGTCTAAAATGTCTTTGTATGCTGCAGCATTACCAGTCCCCTTCACTGGTGCCAAAGGGCCAAGCCCAGAACTTGAAAAACAGCCCCAGACTATTTATACCTCCTCCACCAAACTTTACAGAAGACACAATACAGTCTGGAAGGTAGTGTTCTCATGGCATCTGCCAAACCCACATTTATCCATCAGATAGTGAAGTGTGATTCATCACTCCAGGCGACATGTTTCTACTGCCTCAGAGTCCAATGGCAGAGTGCTTTACATGACTCCAGCTGACACTTGGCATTGAGCATAGTGATCTTAGGCTTGTGTGCAGCTGCTCAATGATGGAAACCCATTTCGTGGGGCTCCCAACATACAGCACTGGTGCTGATGTTGCTTCCAGAGGCAGTTTGGAACTCTATAGTGAGTGATGCAACAGATAATAAGTGACTTTTATTTGCTCTGTGAGCTTGTGTGGTCTACAGCTTCCTGGCTGAGCTGTCAAATGCAACTAAGAGTTGACTGAGGTAGATCTAGCAGAGAAGAAATTTCACATACTGATTTGTGCCAAGGATGGCATCCTGTGATAGTGCCGCATTTAAAGTGACTGAGCTCTTCAACACCACCCATTCTACTGCCAATGATTGTCAAAGGAGACTGTATGGCTATGTGCCTGAACTCAATAATTTGGGAGGGTGTCCATATACTTTTGGTCATATAGTGTATGTCCTACCATAACGTGGACTGTCAACATTGTTTCTGGCAACTTCCAAGAAGGCAAGCCTCCACAGTACCAATATGAAATTTAAACCACTCATACAGTAAGTTTGGAATGGCATACAGTTTACTGAAGGTGGCTTTTATAGACCGATTATACATGCATGTGTTTAACAAACACATTATCAACTGTATATCATAAAAAGGTGATGGAACAGTTTCATGCTATCTAGTGGAAATGTGCACAAATACCTTAAATAAGTTTTATATGATAAACATGTAAACATGTTTAATTCTTGCTGACTTTTCTACACAAAGGGTTACAAACCCCGTGAAACCATAAATAATGTCACAAAATTATTCCAATGAATAAGGCAGCAGATAATGTGTAAAGGTAAGTGTAATGTATCATCATTTACATGTTATAACAAAAAGCAATAAATCCACAAGTGTAAAGGTAACCTATAATTACAGTAATTGCGCAAATTATACCATTACAGATACTAAAGCAAGATCGAGCACAGAATCGGGTAATCAGGAGGCATGGAGATTTACGGGTGGGTGGTGATTCAGTCTCTTCAAAAGCGTAATTACTTAGCAGTTTTGATAATGATAAAAGGCTGTTGACCAGAGCCGAAAAGAAAGACAATATAACAGATTTGTTGCCCCTCATTAGTGGCTTCATGAAATAGCCAGTGGCATCCGGCCATAGAATTCTGGCAGCTGCATGGTATGTGCCAACAGTCTGCAGATTCACGGGGTTTGATTTCTTGGCATCCAGGCTGCACATTAATGCTGAGTTTATTTTACCAAATATTCATTTAACAATGGATTTTTTCTTTTTCTTTCAACTTGTGCCAGTCTAAAGTATAATAAGCATTTGGCATATGCAAGGTTTCTGTTTTATTATTTCAGTGTTAATTAGTTATTTCTGAGCTGCAATGAATGTGAAGAATACCATATTAAAAAAAAAAAATTTCAAAGCCGTTAAGATTTTCACATCACACTTCATTAATTTTTCCTTCCTTAATGCTGCATGAAGTAACAATGGTTACGAATATCTAGAAAGACTTGTTACCTGTCACTCCATTTTAATTTACTTTTCATATTTCCATTTACGGGCCAAACATTTCGCACCTATTTATGAATATAGCATGGTTGCAATGCAATTAAAAAAAACAGCTTTTTTAAATATAGTGTAAACTTACTTCTGTATACATTTATACCTTTTTATTAATATAACAGAACATTCTTGAACATATGGATGCTATTTCAGCAGCACAAGTGGGTGTTGATTGAGGTGCCAATAATTTACAAATATAGTAAAATTAAAAGAAATGAAAGTATTACATGCAATAAAATATATACAGAACATATAAGCGCCATGCAATATACTGTATATGCATAGTACCACACAGTACACAGACTGCAGAGCTGTAAACATTTTGTAGTTTTAAGGTTCTCATAGTAATAATATAAGTTATTGGCTGGTGTAGATGATTTTAAAAAATGTAATACAAATGTCTTACATTGATAATTTTTATATATCCTGCAATTAAACCATATATTTTTACACATCAGTATACAAGAAGCAGTTATTATGCTGATTCTATAATACAGGAGCTAAACTATGCAATAAAATGTCCAGATAAGGAATTTGGGTCTTACCTTGTGTCTAGTGTTGCTGGGCCAGGGTGGGTGTTGACCCAGGATTGAATTAAGCATGTTTGAAAATGTTATGTTATTATTGCTGAATCATATTTTAATAGCATTTCAAATGAACAGCCTTTTATAACAGCCATTCAAATGAAATGAAGGAAAGCCTAGGGTGTCGCAGGGCAAGTTTCATTATCTTTGTCAGGTAACATTACAAATATAGCGAATGTGCAGAATGTCTAAGTGCTGCACTTTTCTGCTATTTTCTCATTGTCTCTGGTTCTTACTCACCATCTCTATCTTGGTTTATACCTTGGAGTCTTTCCTTTTAGTGGCCTCTTAGTGGTCACCTTTTTATTGGCTTTCCTTTGTCATTAGTGAGTTAGTGTACACTCTAATTGCATGAACAGCAGGTTCTGGAGTAGTTTCCTTGTTCTTCTTTTTTCTACATACCAGAATTGCTGAAAAATGTTATAATACTTGGAAAACACTCAGACATCAAGCTCTCAAAAAAGTAGTTCATGGACATCTTACAAAACACAGCATCCCAGGTAACTTTGGCAAGGGTGCCGCTACCTCTATCATGCCCTAATAGTGTATATGACTCATTTGCGATGAAAATGTTCTGTTGGCCTGTGCAATTTGCTTCACTGTCAGCAGAGGTTGCCATTTTGCCTTCCATATTTGGATAAAAGTAAAGTATTAACATGCACTTCTCTGTACTTTGTTTCTCTGTTTTCTGAATTACTTTCTGTCTTATGGTTTTGATTCTTGCCTCACATTGGCTTGGTGAAAGATCACTTTGTCTCACTGGTTTCAACCCCGGCGTATTTTCCATTTTGTTTATGCTTCATCTTCAGATCTTGAATTAGAATATTCATTCTGCTTCAGCAAAACACGGCTCCAATTATTTAGTCAAGGATGACTTTTATTGTATTCAGAGTATATGAATTGTGTTTGACATGAAAACGATCAATCGACCTCTGCTATGTACATCACTGTCAGCAGATGTTGCCACTGCTCTTCTCCAGTTAGCAACGTCACGTGCCTACTGTTGTTTTCTTGTCAGCCATGGTACACACTCTTGCTGCCCCTTTTCATTAGGAGGATCCAAAGTTCAATTACATGACTGAGGTATCTATACTAATAAAAGGCAAAGGCACTGACTGACTCACTGACTGACTGACTGACTCACTCACTCACTCATCACTAATTCTCCAACTTCCCGTGTAGGTAGAAGGCTGAAATTTGGCAGGCTCATTCCTTACAGCTTACTTACAAAAGTTAGGCAGGTTTCATTTCGAAATTCTACGCATAATGGTCATAACTGGAATCTGTTTTTTGTCCATATACTCTAATGGAGGAGGCGGAGTCACGTATCGCGTCATCACGCCTCCTACGTAATCACGTGAACTAAAAACAAGGAAGAGATTTACAGCACGAGTCAAACGCGGGAACAAAGGTAAATGACGTTAATTTTTGAGTGTCTTTTAATACTGTGTAAGCATACATATTAACACATGTGCAATTAAATGTGTGCATTTACGGGGGGTGATTTCTCAGGCTTAAAAGCTCACCTTTTATCAAATGCGGGAACAAAGGTAAATGACGTTGTTGAGTGTCTTTTAATACTGTGTAAGCATACATATTAACACATGTGCAGTTAAACGTGTGCATTTACGGGGTGATTTCTCAGGCTTAAAAGCTCGCCTTTTATTAAAAAGGTAAATGCTAACTGTTTTCATTCTGAAGGGCACAAACCACGTTAGATTTCAGCCGTTAAATGTCGGTACACCACATAAATAAGCGCAACATATTATCAGTTGTATTGTATGCTTACAATACATATAGAAATGTGTTAATCGTTAACTAATAGTATGGGATGGTGTTTTTCGACTCGAGCCTTGATTTAAACGATTGCATGTCTTGGTGGGTTTGCGTAGCTTATTGTCAATATCTTTACAGCTCTTTTTAAGACTTAATTTAAAAAGGTTTTCTTTTCTTCTTAATAAAAATTTAAAAGCAGTACTTCGCCGGTGTGAAGCGCGTGGATTTGAGCGACTGACGCATACAGACATATTCATGAGTGCAGGTACTTCAGAAAGAAAGCACCGTGTAAACCTAACGTTTAAATTAAGTTCATAGACCTACAAAAGGTTGCCATTGATTTCAGGCAAGGTTGCTTTTCTCCTGTACAACTATACGTTGCATTCTCAAGAGTGTGCTTGCACGGCTTGGTCATATTACAACCAGAGTGCTGAACTGACAACATGGTATACAAACAGAACTATAACAATCGTAAAAAAAGAAAAAAAAAAAAAAAGCGAAGAACCCTTGCATTTAATAAAAAGGCTTCTTCCTTGGCGTTCGTTTATAACACAGCGGAAAAGCTATGTTAAGGCTGCTTCACAAAAAAACAAATCCTTAATATAGATATAGATATATATAGATATAGATATAGATATATATGTATGTATGTCTATATATATATATATATATATATATATAAGCTTATAAGTACTGCCTTACTTCTCTTTAAGAAAGGAAGATGTAATGATACTTGATTTAAACGATTCCATGTCTTGGTGGGTTTGCATAGCTTATTGTCAATATCTTTACATCTGTTTTTAAGACTTATTGACTGAAACGGGCTTTCACGAAAAAAGTTAGGGCTTTGCTACAGGATACACCCTACACAAGTTAAAGAAGTAAAAATAAAATTTCCAGTAAGGCTCTGCTTCGCAATGACAATTAAGTGTCAGGGATAGACCCTACAAAAGATTGGCATTGATTTGAGGCAAGATTGCTTTTCACATGGCCAACTATACGTTGCATGCTCAAGAGTAAGCTCAGTGCACAGCTTGGTCATATTACAACCGGAGGGGCAAACTGAGAACGTGGTATACAAAGAGATCCTTAACAAATAATTATTGGTACATTTTCCCTCAGTTTAATTATTTAAAATTTTAAAGCAGTACTTCGCCGCTGCAAAGCACGGGTATTTTGCTAGTATATATATATTGTGACAGATAGGGGGCGCTCTTGAACCCTCAGACCACTCGTCAGACACCAGATAAAAGTCCAAATATTGACTTTATTATAATAACAGTGCACAAAGCACCCTCCACTCCACAATTCTCCAATAAACAATCAATAATCAAACACAATAATCACAATCCTCCACTCCCAGCAGCTCAGTCACCCTTCCTCCCAACTCGGCTTACTGCTGGGATCTACCACAGTCCTTTTAAAGTCTTTAACCCGGAAGTGTTTCTGTCCCTCAGTCCATGTGACTTTATAACACTTCCGTGTCAGGTGAAAACTTCTTCTTTTCTTCAGCCCGGAAGTACGTCATTCTTGCCATCCCCTCGACTGGGAAGTACTTCTGGGTTATAAGGAAAATAATAATAATAATAATAATAATAATTCATTACATTTATATAGCGCTTTTCTCAGTACTCAAAGCACTAAATACACATCCCTGGGCCTCCCTGTAGTGTCCCCTGGCGGCCCCCACGTTATCCAGCTGGATAACATGAGGGCCGCCAGGGGACACTGCAGGGAGGCCCAGGGACTTGTATTTTCCACCAGGAGAAGCTTCCGGAAGAAGACGACTTCTATGAGTTATGTGCCGGGAGCGAAACTGAAAACCTGAAAAAATAACACATTTTGTCCCATGCTCATACCTCGTAGAAAAGCATCCGGAGGCTCTTCAGGAGGCAGAAGAAACTCTCGAAGGCGATGGTGCACTCTTGCTCGAACCAAAGAATTCGGGGGCCCCTCCGTGTTGCATGGATGGCTCCATCTGGTGTCTTGGGGGTGTTGGCCGGGATATACTGCACAGTGGGGTGTAGCGTCCAGCCCCGCGAGGGACATCATCCTCCAGGAGGAGCCTCTGGCTGTGGCCGGACCTTGGCTATGTCTTGGAAAATACCTCTGGGAGAAACTAGGGGGAACATTATATGAGTAAAACATTTTTTTCTCCGGTTCTCCGTGGACAATTTCGCCAAATGTGGCCCGGCCGGCGGCATTCATAACATAGCCGCTGTCCCCCTGCTATTCTCCCCCTGCGAGACTGAAAACAGCTCGTAAACTCTGGCTCCACCCCTTTTTCCGCAGAGGACGGTTCCACAGCCGCCTCTGAGCTCTCGGCTCTCTTCTCTACTTTATCAAGAGACCCCCGTTTCGCTTTCGGGATCTCCTTTTTAATCTGGGGCTTGTCCACAGTTTGGGTCTCTTTATGGAAAAGAGAGAGCCCTTTTATGGTCTGCATCCCCTTCGATTTATAAAAGACCGGTGGCGGCGTTTTCAGAACCGCATTGCTCCGGGAGACAGCACTATTCAGCTGCTCCGGCTTGATTGATCCTTCCCCCGCACGCTCGGTCATTATACCCATGTCTTTTGTAGGGTTCACGGAGAATCGGCACCCACTACTAATCAATCACGGGCCTGTTTCACTCTGCGTCCCTCTATTCTGTACGGTACAGATCTCACTTACCTGTACCACCGAATTAAGTAAGACAGGAGGCTCCCGAAAAAACCGCAGCAGTCTCTTAATCGGCGCTTCAGCCGCTGCTCCCACGTCTATGACGATCTTCTGGATTGTCTGCACAACCTGTAAAAAACTGCTCACGGGCTGGATTCATTTTTCCAGCTTGCACACGTCCATTTTATTATTTAAATTGGCCGAAGGCAGGCTCGAGTCATTATTAGTCCCACCTTCCGGCCGGGAGCCAATGAACACACCCGCTTCTGGCATGTGCTCGGTTGAGCTGTGCACAGGCATCTAGGAATTGGAGTTCTTCTCGGAGGCCCAAGGTGCCGCTTTTGGCTGACTGCGATCCGCCTGTCTCAATTTATTGACGGACCGACCAGTCATTTCCCGGACCTCCTTACCTTTTTGTGGGGTGAACGGTACTTAGCTCGCCTCCCCCTTCCCCTTCGGAAAGCCCAAGTACGTGGTACACGGACCGTCACCTTCCCAGAATCTCCAGGGCTAGGTCACATTGTTCCTTGGCAGCACCTGACATATGGAAGTCTTTCTGGTTCTTTGGTTCAAGCGAGAGTGCACCATCGCCTTCGAGAGTTTCTTCTGCCTCCTGCAGAGCCTCCAGATGCTTATCTACGAGGTATGAGCATGGGACAAAATGCATAATTTTTAAAAGGTTTTCAATTTTGCTCCCGGCACATACCTCATAGCAGTCGTCTTCTTCCGGAAGCTTCTCCCGGTAAGTGTAGTTGCTCCTTGGCTCGTATTGAGCGCCGACAATGTTAGGCGCTGGACTTCTGCTGGTGCTGCCGCTCTGCTTGGCCTTCTTCTTGCCCATGACAGACTTGGTAAACGTGGGTTTTGTAGATTTTTTTCTGCGTGTTTTGACGCTGTCTTCTTGGGGTTTCTGTCCACAGAAATTTTTTTTTCCCAGGTCCTCTGCCAAACTGACGGCCAGAGAATCCTGCTGGCTATGCCACTGTGACAGATAGGGGGCGCTGTCGCTGTTATTGGTACATTTTCCCTCAGTTTATTATTTTAAATTTTAAAGCAGTACTTCGCCGCTGCAAAGCATGGGTATTTTGCTAGTATATATATATTGTGACAGATAGGGGGCGCTCTTGAACCCTCAGACCACTCGTCAGACACCAGATAAAAGTCCAAATATTGACTTTATTATAATAACAGTGCACAAAGCACCCTCCACTCCACAATTCTCCAATAAACAATCAATAATCAAACACAATGATCACAATCCTCCACTCCCAGCAGCTCAGTCACCCTTCCTCCCAACTTGGCTCACTGTTGGGATCTACCACAGTCCTTTTAAAGTGTTTCTGTCCCTCAGTCCATGTGACTTTGTAACACTTCAGGGTCAGGTGAAAACTTCTTCTTTTCTTCAGCCCGGAAGTATGTCATTCTTGCCATCCCCTCGACTGGGAAGTACTTCCGGGTTATAAGGAAAATACACATCCCTGGGCCTCCCTGCAGTGTCCTCTGGCGGCCTCCACGTTATCCAGCAGGGCTGTGATGAAAGACTCCAAGTTCCATGATGCCCTGCTGGAATTCGGGGCCCCTCCATGTTGCAGGGATGGCTCCATCTGGCGGCTTGGGGGTGTTGGCTGGGATATACTGCCGGCAATCCCTCACAATATATATATATATATATATATATATATATATATATATATATATATATATATATATATATATATATATATACATATATATATATATATATATATATATATATATATATACTAGTCATTTAGCCCGTTACAATAACGGGCGCTAGAACAGTAGTGCATAAACATTAGTAGGAACAGTCTAAATGGCAAGGGACTTTGACCTCAATCTTTTTGTTGGTCATATTTTTCTTTCTTTCAGCCTTTCTTTTGTTGATGTTTACTTGCTGAGCTGACCGTTCTTCATGGGCTGCCGCCATGTATTATGTGTCTTTAATTTTCTGTGACAGTAATACTGTCTTGTACGGCTCTATTCAATAAGGACGTGCACAAAAAGGCGAGCTTCAAAAGTGCGACCTCAATTGAGCGCGGCGAATAAAGGTGTTCGTAGATAATTTAGTTCAAATGGCTCTGGAATATGTGAAGAGCAACAAAGGTGCAGATCTTTATTTACGCGCGCCTTTATTCGCTGCGCCCAATTGAGGTCTCCCTTTTGAGGCTCGCCTTTTTGTGCGCACCCTTATTGAAGGATACTGTCTTGTACGTCCGCTGGCTTGTACGTCCGCCGGCTTGTACGTCCGTAATATACCTTTAATTTTCTCTGGCGGTAATACAGGCGTGCGCGTCGGTAATATGCCTTTAATCTCCTCTGACAGTAATACTGGCTTGTATGTGGCTGTAATATGCATCACTGTATTGTGAACCTTTAATTTCCTCTCGCAGTAATACTGGTTTGTATTTCCGTAAAACGCCTCTAACTTTCTCTGACAGTAATATCGCGCATCGCACTGTGCCCCGCGCATGCGCACTTCACCAGAAGACACCCACACACGGACACCTGGACGCACATAGGGATTTTATATATATAGATTCTTCTGACTTGTTAACTTGGGGCCCGCTTGCTGGCTCTCTGAGCTTCGTGCTATAGCCTTGCACTTCCAGGCCGACAGACAGACATCCAAGCATAGATGTTAATATATATATATATATATATATTTTTTTTTTTATAAAAAATCATTGCATTCATTATTTAATAATCAATCTTATGCAACACAGTCTATGCCAAATCTGTTGTGTTTACTTGAAACAGTAATAAGAGCTAATGAGCAGGCCTTACTGTCTTGTCTGCTTTAATCTTATCACAACTTCTTGATTAAAATGCCATTTTAACATTCACTTTTAAATTCTGAACAAGGGCTAATTTAATTATTTTCAAAAACCATGTGCTCATTTCGAAGATAGTATAGGTGCAAGGCTGAAGTTCACAGTTGATTACACGATATGCACAAACACACCCAGGAAACATTTAACAAGAATGATTGATATAACACCATTTCTTAGAAAAGAAACTATTTAGTAAAATGTTTGGGATAGGCTGAATTGAAAATGGATAAACACACTGATTAACTTAACACTGTCTCTTAGCTAATGGAATTAAAGTGACACAAATCTAGAGAGCTATGAAAGCATTCCAACTTGAATTCAAACATGTGTGCTTGCACATCACTATTGTGCCACTCTAGATAATGTAAAGGTAACATCACTTAAGTTCTGCAAAACCAAAACTGGGCCTAGAAGATAAAGGTCACCAGTCCTGCCTGTCCCTCCTGTCTCTGGACCTGAAGCTGCCTTCCAGAATTGCTGGTCACAAATACCATCAGTGACATAAACCATACAAGAAGAGAGTGAGGTACAAAATTGGATTTTAAAGGTTTTAATCTTTAAATCATTCTAGCTTATTAGAAGTAACATTTTAGTAACATAATACCGTAGTACTTTATATTAGAAGCCATCTATCGACAGCACATTTATTAGTCCGGCACTGACATGTTACAATGCCTTAACAAACTGTTTGGTCTTTAAATTTACAAAGCACCAATAACACAACTTGTAGTGTCTTGATTAGTTATTCCTCTTATGAAATAAGATTTTAACAAAGGCTTTGCTTGAGTTAATAATATATGAACAAAAGAAAGCCCCTAAAACAACCATTCTAAAGTGTGTGAGGGACCAATGGGTGACCCTGCCAGGATGGGTCCTGCTCCCTTACCTGGCCCAGGGTCTAGGGGATATGAAGCACAGCTAGGGAACAGTTGTATTTTCTTGCCATGTCAGGACAAGGCTGTAGGAAGAGGTTACAGCAGCAGCTACTTCAGGGTTGGCATTCCAGCAACCACAGAGCAACATCCAGGATGGAATGAGGAATGCTGTAGGACAGCACAGTGGGCAACATCCTACTATGGGCAGTATGTCCCTCTTTACATGGGGTGGTAGCATCCTGTCTGGAGGACCTCAGTATGGACACCTGCTGGGCAGCATGGGAGTTTTGGTCCCAGAGGTTTGTCCTGCTGCTTTCTGTGTGGGCTGTCAGGGGGAGCTGTGGAATACTGATGACACAAGGACTGTTGGGGTCCTACCAGACCCGAAAATGCTTCTCAGGGTAATAGATTAAGCACTGGAAGTACTCCTGGATATGAAGTTAAAACCAAGCCCTCCAACCGCCTCAGGTGTCAGAATCAGAAAGAAGTGGATGAGACTTCATTGTTCAACCCAGGACTGTTGTGAAGTTGTGTCATGGGGTTTAGGACACTGCCACATTCCCTATAGGCCACAAGTGTTACCAATTACACTTTATAATATTACTCCACATGCTACAAGGCAGAAATAACACCTGGGCAGTGCTCCAGTCCATCACAGCATGAACGTTTCACACACTAGAGAAAGTGTTACATTACGCAACTTCTAGTTGTAGGCTATGCCAGACTTATTGACTGCAGTTGAAGATCTCTATGCCATGCCAATGTAAATGACTGAAAATCGCTGGACTTGTCATCTTTAATGACTGAGTGATGCCTTTCCAGTAGAATTGTTTTAACCCCATTTTCTGATAAACAATGTTGTGCTGCAAGATGGAGCCAGTGCTTTAAGAATGGTTAACAGGTACAGAGAGTTCAGCTACAATATTGGAATTTGCCTTTCTTTTTTATCAGTCTGGCATGGTATGTAAAACAGGAGACATCAGATAGACAAGCTTCTCTTCTTTTTGTGAGGTCAAATAAACCAGCCTGCCTTAATCCTGCTCTTTACATTGCTATGCATTGTAATTCCAGGTGAGTATTCATTGGTTGTCAGCTCTCATGCATACAGAGTCTGCCCCTATTGACTAAAGTCAAAGACAACTTGGACTGACGGGGGAAAACCACACAAAGATTGTGTGAAAATGCAAACTCCAGAAGCTGGGACATGAACCCCTGTCTCCACTCTGAAATCCAACTACAAAAAACAAACAAAAAAAGAGCATAATAAGATGTGCAAGATTAACGTAATGGAGTGTAATTGACTTCGCCGGGAAGCTGCTTCGATCCAAACCAATAATGCTATGAGTCTCTTCTCATTTTTGATTTTTAAGTTACTTTGTTAAAAGTATTAACTATAAATTAGAATTACCTCAATAATAAATAAAGGAAGCCGAGGGAAAAAAATACAACTCTGCTAGTCCTGGAGTCGCCACCTGAAGAGCGGAAAAGTGGAAGAAAGACCAGGACATAAACATGCTGTGGCAAAAAAAATCTCAAATGTCGCAATGGCTGCCAAATGCAATACATTTTTGCTCCCACGAAGTGCCTTGGCAGAAAATGTCATATTTTAAGACCCTCCATGCAAAGAAGAGCGTCTGCTGTTGTGACTTTGTCCTTTCTTCCCTTCAACTTGGAACTTTCTTATCTTGTTTATTACATTAGGAAAACAAATGACCAAATGTCCCCTAAAGACTCTGCAGACAATCTCGTTTTTCATTTTTTTAACTTGGCAGATTAATTCACAGGAAACATGCACAATGATCCAAGTGCTTTTGTGCTTTAATTAAAAACCAATGCAGATTTATGCTACACATCATTCAGACATAAGGTTAGACTAAATTAAATTGTGGGCCAAAGTGAAAAAACAGGAACATGAAGAAATGTTGCAAGTAGCATCTGTTAGTTATCTGTCCTTCAATTTCCCATAACCATTTTCATCCTTCAAAGTCAAGGAGACCAAGGGGAGAAATCAACCATGGAAGGAACTTTAATTCCTTGGAAAATGGAAAGCACTTTTGAGCCTTCCTCAAAAACAAATATTAAACAAAAAGTGTTTCTTTTTATTACAATAATGCAGAAAAACAAGGGTAAGCACAGGAAGTAATTAAAAGTACAAAACAATAACAATAAAAATAATGAGTTACATGTATATATATCTGCGGTAGGTTGGCACCCTGCCTGGGATTGGTTCCTGCCTTGTGCCCTGTGTTGGCTGGGATTGGCTCCAGCAGACCCCCGTGACCCTGTGTTCGGATTTAGCGGGTTGGAAAATGGATGGATGGATGTATATATATCTGCGGTAGGTTGGCACCCTGCCTGGGATTGGTTCCTGCCTTGTGCCCTGTGTTGGCTGGGATTGGCTCCAGCAGACCCCCGTGACCCTGTGTTCGGATTCAGCGGGTTGGAAAATGGATGGATGGATGGATGTATATATATTGACTTTGTAGCAACTTAAAGTGCTTTACATAGATAGTGGGGAGCCACTTCAACCACCACAAATGGGTAGCGCCCACCTAGAGGATACGGCGACATCTGTTTTTTGTGCCGGTACACAGACTACAAATTAGCTATTATTCACAAAGGGGTCAGAGAAAGACAGTTAGAAATAAGGATTGATTAGGGAGCAAAAGGGAAAGAGACCATGTCGGGCAGTATGGACAGGACATCGGGTACACCCTACTCTTTTCAAAAGATTCTCAGGGATCTTTTATAACCACAGAGAGTCAGGACCTTCATTTTAAATCTCATCTAAAGATGGCACAATTTTTTTCAACACTGTCACTGCACTGGTATCCACTTTTACACCACAGTGTGTGTCCCCTGCTGGCCTCACAAATACACCTCTTCCAGCAGCAACTCAAGCTTTTCTTAGATGGTCTCCCATCAGGGCCGGATTTTCCTATAGGCTAACTAGGCTTCAGCCTAGGGCCTCAAGATCAAGAGGGGCCTACATTCAAATTGTTAGCAAAATTTTATTATCTCTCATGTAATTTACAAACTTAAAAATGGAAGGTGAAAGGGCCTCATAAGTGGAATAGCCTAGGGCCTCTTTTCATATAAATCCGGCCCTGTCTCCCATCCATGTACTAGCCAGGTGTAAACATGCGTTACTTTCGGTGGATTACCTGTTTTAAAGTGCAGATGGTATGGCATCCAGCCTAAATCATGATAAATAATAAGACAACAACCTGTTGCCCCTCTTGGCCTAGCTACACAGAATTGTTTCCTGTATATCCAAATCTGATCTATGTCACATCACAATACAAGCACTCCTCTCGCTCTCAACTCTTACACCTATCTCTAGATTCTCTGACCTTCCTTTCACTTGACAGTCTGTCATGAATATGTGGTGAGGTGTCCCTGGAGTCTTTTGGTGATTTTTTTTAATACTTCTTATTATATTAACAGTTGTTTGTTTATTTTTAGCATTATAACAGTAGGTGCACTATTTTGTATTAAATCTTTGCCACATTCACTGACATTTTTAGATATTTTTCCATGGACAAAGCCATAACATTTACAAGTTAACACACCCGTTGCAGGTCATAAGATACAGAAGTTATCACCTTAGTTTTTGACAGTGTTCTTGGACAGAACCTCTTTGAGTTCTGCTTTATTATTGGCTATACTCTTGCTGGTCCCTTTTTGGTTCAGTCCATTCCAGGCTTTTTTTTTTCAAAAACCAAACTATTTATTCTTTTTTTCTCCTAATTTTCCTCCAGTCCACACACTGTGAAGCTCTTTCCCCATACCCGTCTCTATACTCCAAGCTTACTATTTCACTAAATGAAGAGAATGTCTAAGTTCCAGTCAGGGATCACCTCCATACTAGCCAATTTAATCAGTTCTGGGATCAAGGATTTCCTTTTGATGTACTGTACCAGCTTTTCTATTGCCTATTCATGTAACCTTAGGCTCAAGCCAATCTCTAAAGGGCCATGTAGCCTCCAGGTGTTTTGTTTGCCATTATCTAAAGCAAGGGACCCACCATAATACATCAGATCACTCTGCAGACTAATAGACTAAGGACCCTTGACCTATTACGTGAAGGACCCCATGGTTTTCTACCTATGTTTGTGTCTCTGAAGAATTCACTTTTGGAGCAGTTGCTGCAACGTTCTTATCTAGTGAAAAAAGTGAGACCATTCTGCACCTTTCAGTCTTGGGTGTTTTTTTAATTATCTGAAACATCTGAAGAAACTATGTGCAAGGTTAGCTTCAGACAATCTAGTTTTTTGTATTTTGACACATTGTGCAGTTATAAAGTTAGACTAAAGCAAACCATAGACCTAATGAAAATAACAGGACAATGAAGAAATGCTGCAAATAGCATCTGTAAATCACCCATTCTTTCTTTTCTTGTAATGACTTCTACCCATCAAAATCGGGGAGATCAAGAGGAGAAACCAGTCATGGAAGGAGCGTTAGTTTCTTGGAAAAAGCAAGACAATCTTGAGCTTCATTGTCATTTCTGCACCTCTAAATTTGGAGTTTTTCTTAAATTTATAACATCTGAAGAAACTAAATTTGTAACGTGACTAAGCGTGCTGTAAATTGTGAATTTCCCCTTGGGATTAATAAAGTATCTATCTATCTATCTATCTATCTATCTATCTATCTATCTATCTATCTATCTATCTATCTATCTATCTATCTATCTATCTATCTATCTATCTATCTATCTATCTATCTATCGAGCAGTAAAGTTAACTTACTTTTAGAGTAAAGTGAAGGTGACATTAGCAGGTTAAGTTAGGAAGGTTAGCAAAAATTATGGAGAAGAGATGGAGAAGGAATTGGGAGAATAATAGCTGTTAATATGTATAGAATAGTAGCAAGAGCAAAACTAATTAAGAATATCAAAATCCAAGAAAAGAAAACAAATGAAATCAATATGAATTACTGAGATATTTATTCATTCATGAACTGCTGCAGAATGGTTTAGACAACATCAGATACTGTAGTTTTATATAGATGTGCTCTATCTTCTATATCTTTGATGTACCTAGTTAATTCTAAAAGACTGGAACAACAATGTTTGTTGGTTTTGACATTTTAGTATTTATTTTGGGTAAGGTAAAGGCATTTGGAATAATAAAACAATTAAATATCTTATGATGGTCCTGTAATAAAAGAAACTCAATCCAGTTGGCTGGATGTATGATTCTCCTTCCTGTGTAAGTTGGATATTATTTTGTCCACAGCAAAATGTTGAAGGAAGGCTATCCTTTGACATAAAATAAATCTCCATAACTAATTAAAGCGAATGATAT
This sequence comes from Erpetoichthys calabaricus, assembly GCF_900747795.2. NCBI lineage: Eukaryota > Metazoa > Chordata > Cladistia > Polypteriformes > Polypteridae > Erpetoichthys > Erpetoichthys calabaricus. The sequence goes on along the minus strand of NC_041394.2, from coordinate 311,758,785 downwards.
TGCTTGATGCATCATAAGTTATTCAACTGCACCAAGGTTTTGACATCATCTACAATGAAAGTGCACATGTAAAATCCCCAAACAGAATTTTCTGTAAATGTTGGCTATGAGTTGATACAATATCCAAGAAAATCATTAAACAGAAAGAACTGTGACCCTTCCTATGGTCTTGAACTTATATGACATGGACCATTACGTGCTCCAGGGATTGTCGCAGTTATGTTTGGTTATTTTGTCCATAATAAGGTTACCCTTGTCAAATTGGCCCAAGAGTATGGACCAGACCAATAACCATCCCAGACTTAGAGAACCTCATCAGATACTGAAATATTGTAGCCTACCCCTGGAACCATGTCAGCACCTTTAGTGTGAATGGCACACATAACTATTTAAGCTAAGCTTAGAAAAAGCCATATAAAGTTTAAATATCCTGACAGAGTAAGGAGTAGGGGGTTATAAATGCATATTTGGGAGTTGATGACCATACAAAGGGTATACTCAAGTTGTCCTGGGTCGATATAATGCTAAATTAACAACCACAACATTTATTTATATAGCACATTTTCATACAAATTATGTAGCTCAAAGTGCTTTACAAGATGAAGAAAGAAAAAATAAAAATATAAAAATAAGATTAGGCAATACTAAGTAATATAGAATAAAGTATGGTCCGATGGCCAGGAGGACAGAAAAAAACAAAACAAAACAAAAAATCTCCAGAATGATGGAGAAAAAAAAAACAAAATCTGCAGGGGTTCCAAGGCTATGAGACCGCCCAGCCCCCCACTGGGTATTCTACCTAACATAAATGATCTCAATCACTCCTCATGGTTTTCAGGTTTCACGTGGAAGAATTAGATGATGATGTTCATGTGGACATGTGGCCTTCAATCCATCAATTCAGGTGGCTGCATGGTGCCTTGATCAGGTGGTGGTGGCGCACATATCTAAAAAAAACAGAGATCTAATCCACAATAAGGTTTTTATGCAAAAGTTCCAAGACCCTGATGAATTAATTTTCATTGGTCTTGCCAGCATAATATAGTTAATATGGTTTTTGCAGAATAATATAATATGCAGCAGACTGGCACTCTAAAATCAGGACACCGTAACCTTATGTGCTTGGGTCATATTACTTAGATGAACGGAAAAAGCTTCAGGACTTTAGAAAATAATGTTGGCAAAAAAGAGAGCCAGACAGGCTGTCTTGAAACAAACACAATTCCATTACTTAACATGAGTCATACATGAGGGCTAAAGGAAATCGTTGTGAGGAGAGGTCTGAATTCACATCCTCTTAGGTAATCTTGGCATACAGGACCTTCAGACCAGATCTATTCCCCACACATGTTTGAAATTTTTATTTGTTTTAAAATGAGGTGATCCAGTTTTTTTTTTCTTTTCCTCTTCACATCTGCAGAAGTCTGCCTCAGCAGTTTTAATTTTTACTTAAATATTCTGCTAATGAAAAGCACTACAGAAAATAATAATAATAATTCTTTGCATTTATATAGCGCTTTTCTCACTACTCAAAGCACTCAGCAATTGCAGGTTAAAATATAAATGAAGTAAGAAAATCTGTAAATGTACTGTATATATACAGGGAAACATTTAATACAGCAATTAAAAGTAACCAATCATACCTGTCTAACGAGTATTCAACTGTTATTTGTTCTTCTAATTCAAAATAAAGTTCCTAATGAGGAAAGCATACAAACACCCTCTCTTGATGAGGAGCCCTGTTTCCTCCTGCTTCTCACCTCCAGACTACTCAAGGTAAAACTAAGGAGCTTCATTTAATAGATGACGTGGGAGTTCTTTCCATATCACTTTGCTATAAACTGAGTGCACTTTTGGCCCTGACTAAGCCCAGAGAACATCCTTCTAGAGTTCCCATGAGTGGCCCCAGTTTCTCTGTTGGCAGAGTTTTCTATTTAGACTACAACTGCCAGACAACTCTGCAAAACTTTGCAATACAGCAGCCTACAAACACTGTTACAACCCACTACCTGGGAGGACTAGCTGATTACTAAAGCCAAAAAGACAAAGAACAAAGGAAAAATTCCTTCTCAGTAACAGTGCTGACTGAAGCACAGATACACTCCAGAGGTGTGACATCTACTTCCTGTACGATCTTCTTTTATTGCACCAGAAGAGGAGGAGTTTGGGATGAGCTGTAAATATTATCAATATCTTCATCCACGTTTTACTCTGTTCAAGGAGCAGAGGTGAAACCATAGTAAAGACTGCGTCACACACTCTAGACTCCACCTGCCCACTATTAAATCTGTTAGACACTATTCTTATGTGTTTGGCCATATATAGAGTTTGAGTATGCACATTACGTGACTTTTAATGGATGGAATTCAAACTAGAGCCGAATCCTGGTTTGTGTCTCTAAGACCTAAATTTTTGATCCCAGGTCTCCAGAGCCATAAAGCAGCATTGCCCTGTGTTGGCTGGGATTGGCTCCAGCAGACCCCCCCAGGGCACAGGGCAGGAACCAATCCCGGGCAGGGTGCCAACCCACCGCAGGACACACACAAACACACCCACACACCAAGCACACACTAGGGCCAAGTTAGAATCGGCAATCCACCTAACCTGCATGTCTTTGGACTGTGGGAGGAAACCGGAGCGCCCAGAGGAAACCCACACAGACACGGGGAGAACATGCAAACTCCATGCAGGGAAGACCATTTTTGAACTTAACTAATTATTTTACTTGTTTTCAACTATAAATAAATTTTACGTAAACAGAAATAAACAAACACAAGTAATGCAAACACATATTAGTATAGTGAATCTTGGAAAGTGTTTTTCTTTTAAATAATGCATTTAATCTTCAATTTTCTTTTAAACTAGTCATTTAGCCCATTACAATAATGGGCGCTAGAACAGTAGTGCGTAAACATTAGTAGGAACAGACTATATTAAATGGCAAGGGACTTTGACCTCATTCTTTTTGTTGGTCGTATTTTTCTTTCTTTCAGCCTTTCTTTTGTTGATGTTTACTTGCTGAGCTGACCGTTCTTCATGGGCTGCCGCCGTGTATTGTGTGTCTTTAATTTTCTGTGACAGTAATACTGGCTTGTACATCCGCTGGCTTGTACGTCCGTAATATACCTTTAATTTTGTTCTGGCCGTAATACAGGCGTGTGCGTCGGTAATATGCCTTTAATCTCCTCTGACAGTAATACTGGCTTGTATGTGGCTGTAATATGCGTCACTGTATTGTGTACCTTTAATTTCCTCTCGCAGTAATACTGGTTTGTATTTTGTATCTTTAATTCCGTAAAACGCCTCTAACTTTCTCTGACAGTAATATCGTGCATCGCACCGTGCCCCGCGCATGTGCACTTCACCAGAAGCCCCGCGCATGCGCACTTCACCAGAACACACACACACACGGACACCTGGACGCACAAAGGGATTTTATTAAAGAGGATTATACAAGGTCTCTCATCTTATTTTTATCAGCAGTACCTCTGTAGAACTGTATTCACACTGTCACTTTCACCCTGCCATATGCAATTTCAACTGCATGCATGCATGCAAAAGTATGGGGATATTTACTCTGTGAAAAGCTAGGAAAGAGAGAGTGCATATTGAGAACACATACCTGCACATATTTTGGGGGCTCTTCTTCTCTGCTACAGCCCATTAAGATATGCTGAAATAGACATAAATTTAGGCATCTAATTCATTTTAAGGTATCTTAAATGCATTTTGTGACTACTCTAAATAGTAATTATAAATTGTAATCTCTGCTCATGACCACACCATTTACACTGTAGCATTTCAAGGGCACCAGTCATCTTGTTGGTATGATTTTAAACATTTTTAATATATAATATAATACGTGCATGAACACAGGGAAAATGTACGTGGACACAGAAATAGGCGTATTGATAGCTGACCATTACTAAAAGTACTTTTTTTTTCTGGATAAAACACTCAAAATGGCATTGGGAAATGGATAAATATGGTCATAGTGGCAGCACTGAAAACTAGCAAGTATAATTCCATAACTGTACAGCCAGTATCACTGAGTTTTTCAGAATGACAAAGAAGGGAGGCTTGAATGTAAGTCACACTTGCCAATCATGGCATTGGTCTAATGTCTTATGATTTTTTTTACTACTGTTCTGTGACCTCTAAAAATTAGCTACGTTTTTTTTCTCAGGTTTCTGAGGCCAAGAAACCTAGTGGACATATATATTTTTGTTTGCTTGTATTTTAAAAATGATTCACATGCTTCCGCAGTGCCATCTTGTTTACCTTTTCAATGCTGCCATTTTACTCCTAGAGGTCACACACCATGACATCACTAGTGCAATTTTTAAAAGCTACTGCCTTATGTTCTCTGCTCTCCAAGATTGGATTCATGAAAAAATGAATGCTAGTTACAACAACGTCTGCTCTCTGTTTATAATTAACATCTCATATTTTTTGGCTCTGGGTGCTTATACCCTTTTTGGCTTACAACTAACTTCTCTGTTCTCTGATTACAATTGTGGCTGCACATCCTGAGCTTTGTTATTTAATTACTGTCTTCCCAGTTACGACTGTTGTGTAAATTCTGAGTTTTCCATGCCATCTTCTAATTCCATTCTCTCTGAAAACCCAAGTAGTACAATAGAAGAGTGGTGACACTTTGGTTTGACGTGCAAGTTAGAGGTTCACTTTACTCTACACATGTAAAAATTAATTTTTACTGAAGGAGGAAAAAAGCAAGGATACAGGCATATAGTTTCAACTGTAGCAAGTAATGTGTATATGTGGTGAGAATGCTCCTGCCTCCCACATGGAATCAAAACAGGGCCCAAGTGTTGTGAGATTAGCTAGTGCACCACTCATGTACCCAATTACAATTAGTTTAACATTAACTTGATGTGACCCATAAACAGGGAATTGAGAGTTACCAAAAAACAGAAAAACAGCCAGATGTGAGTCTTTAGTTTCTGGACTGTATTTGACAATTGAGACACTAGCCAAAGTCAGCATTTGGGCAGCTGTGAAAAGCTTCCAGTGCAATGAAAATGCACATAATTTATCATTTCTCTAGCCTGGGTATTGTCAACGATCATACTGTGCAATCGGATCACTCAAAAGAGGATTGCAGGCTGCTCTGTGGATGACAAATATTTACAGCAATTTAATACCACATATAATTGTTTCTTTGTGAGCAGAATTTTAATATAAACCACCACAAACCTTTCTGCTATGGCAGAATATGAAAATAACAAAACAATGAAATTCTGAAAAAGGCACAACTTAAATATGCTTCTTAGAGTACATATTATCATAAACAGTGTTGCCCAGAATCATTAGTAGCAAGGAATATTTATTTAAAAAATATATAAATGTACCAGAAAAACAAAAAGTAGTTTTATATAATAAAAAATAAGCATACTAGAAGATGTCTTTACAACAGCAAAATTTACTTCTACAGCACATTTTCATTCACAGAATGTAGCTTAAAGTGCTTAAAGTGCCATACAAGATTTTAAAGAAAGAGTTGCAAGGAAAAACAAAATAAATTAGAAATAAACATGAGTAAGAATAAATAAATGCCATACCAAAAATGGTATAAATCAATACATCTTCTTATATAATATGCTGCCATGGCCGTCCGTTTGACTGTCCAAGTTTTTAAATCACCTGTCGCTTACGAACCGTTTGACCTATTGACCTAAAATTTAGTACATATATACTACGTGACATCTACTATCTGCTTTCACGGGGATGATTGAACTCCAAGGATATTCCTCTTTTTATTTTTATTTTATTTTATTGTAGAATCTGTATTGTTTTTATTGTGGATTCCAATAACTCAGCGACACATTGTTTGGAAAAGAGTAACTCTTTACTTGAACAGTCCTAAACACGTACAACTACTTCTGCAAAACACCAAATCCTCTTACAACGTCCTGTATGTAAATTAAGACATTACTATTAGCTGTCGAGTTCACAGATCAACATCAACTATCATTACAGAATCAACTCTCGGCAGTGGTAAGCAGGGCGGTGCATGCATACGGGCACTGTTCTCATCCCCTACCACCTTTGCCGTCACTTCCCCTACCTCTTCATATCTTAAATCAATCTTGAGACAGATTGAACACTTAAGTGCCAGCTTAAGTGAAAAATGAAGGAAAACGTACTAAGTAATTACAACACAAACACTCACTTAATCTGTTTTAATGCGAAAAGATGCTGGAGAAAGAAGAGAAGAAGCGGGCCGCTAGGGTGGAGAAAAGAAGAGCTGCTCACGAAGCAGCAAGTGCATCAACCTCTGAGCAAATGAATGCTAAACGTACAGAGAAAGAGAATGAAAACTGTGAATGCTCAAGTCAAGTGTGTTCACTGCACGTTATCATGCAGTGTGCCATTACTGGTAATGTATAATTACCAATCCACAGAAATGTTACATACATAAACCTATATAGAATTTGAACCACTCAATCAAATAAAAGCAAGCTCAATGATTAACAACAAATTGTTAGTATAAAGTCCAGTTGAATGTTAAGAAATAACTAATTAGCAATAGGTGATTAAAATAAAAGCCCCAGTCTGCAGGATTTCTGGAGAAAATAAACCTCTGGCTGAAATAAACCTCTGGCTGAAATAAACCTCTGAAGGCTCCACAGGCATTTATAACAAACAAAGTCAGATACAATCATAGGCCTAGAGAGGTAAAACATAGGAATGTAAGAAATCTGACAAATGAGAGGAGACCATTCAATTCATCAAGCTCACCCTAAGCCAACTGGATGGCCACCCTTTCCTGGGCACTGTACAATAATTAAAATAAACGCTACAGAGTCTAGAATGAAGCAGAAGTCAAAGAATGTATTTTTTAAAAACTCACGTTCCCCAATTACTCTGGTGTCATGATATATGGGCAGGAGTAGTAGCTTGGTAATGTTGCCAGAATTTAGGCTCAAGCCAGATGTAATATCTGCTTATAGTTCTACTATAAACAGCAATAATCACTACAAAAAAAAATTGAAAAACCTAGTCTAGTTGTTATTCCAAAATATTTACAGTACATGTATTTGCTTATAACAGGTATGTCAAACTGAGATCCTGAAGGGCTGCAATGTCTGCAGGTTTTTCTTCTAGAAACTTTCTTAGCTAGTAACCAATTATTAATAAAACATCTTGACTTTAATTGACTTTTTTGTTATGATTTATTGGCCTTTATTGTTAAACAATAATGAGATACAAAGCAAAGTGACAACCTAACTCAGCAGTCTCAAACCTCTTGATTTTCAGACCAACCTAATTCTTAATTAGAAGCTATCTCTTGATGTTATTGAGACATGGCTTGTTAGTTGTCTCATCCTGATGCACAAGACATTTCCAAGCTGTTTTCTTTTTTTTTTCTAAAGTCACCATTAAAATGTTTTATGATATGTAATTAAAACATATCTATGATTGTCACATAGCTACGAATAGGAATGAGGTAGCTGGTTGTCAACTGTCATGCTTTACAAGTCATTATCACTTGGACGGTGGTTATGGAAAAAAGAAACAATTCAGGTTAGTGAATCGATTAAATTATGGTAATAGCAGTATGTTCATTGGCAGCAGTAATTGGCTACAAATGAAGAAATTGGTTACAAAGAAAACTGCAGCCATTGTGGCCCACAAGGATCTGCATTTGACACCCCTGGCTTATAATTTTTCTATGAGGATCTGTAATGACCTTATAAATATTTCAAAGGCAGGATATACATTTAAACAAATAAACTCAATAATGACACTAAACGGAAGTAAAGCTGTAAAAAAAAAAAAAGAAGAAGCTCAAAATCTGTAGTCTCTCAGAGCCTTACTCAGAGTTTTTAAACCTCCTGTCTATCAGATTCAGACCTCAAATGCCACTAAACCCCTTAAATCTCACCTCTCAAATGTCACCCAGCTCGGTCGAGCTCTTGCCCCACATTCATATGCTGGCACCACAATAAGTGAACCTGTAGCTTTTAACAACTGCATTAAACTTTGTCCTCAGGTCAGTTCTAGCTAGTCTCAAGAATAGCCAGATGACCTTGTTTTTAGAAAGACACAGAGACCTCTGAGCGCTCAGTTATCTTAAAAGGACCTAGTTTTCTGGGCAGACCCCTTTACACAGGAGCAACTCAGTTACTGCTCTCTAGGTGTAGTATTTTTTACTAGGCTACAGTGGTCTAGGTCTGTTTTTATAAGAAATTGCACAAATTCCACTGGATCCTGTCATGGAAGACAATGGTAGGAGACTAGACATGTAGTTGAAAGATCTTTTTAGTCATGCATGGAGAATACCAGAAAGGTACTTCTTGCAGAGGTGGGGGGAAAGGCTTCCACTGAAGCTTATTTCTAAGATTTCCACATCAGTGTGAAAAGCTGGACAGTCACGTCTGTGCTTAACCCAGGGATTCACAAAAGCAGCAAGCTCATGTAGTACATAAAGCTAATGGTATAAGTATCCCATAATACATATAGCTCCTTATATAATTTCACCATCATCATCCGTGAGTTCTTCTGGGAATAATACATGTTTTCCTTCTGGCCACATTTCATTCTCTACCTCCATAGTGCCCCATCTATAACCTCTCTAGCACATCCTATATACTGTACATAAAGGGCTGGAGAGTGTCTGTTCCTTTATTAGACGTAGGAACTTAGGGCTACAGTGATATCTGGGGCTGTTAGATAGAAGTCTAGGAAGATATCCCCAGTGTCAGGATTTGTTTTGTAATTAGTACATTTTCTGTCATATTTGTATGGCTATCTGTAATGAAGGAATTCATTTTAACAATATTTTTTAACATTTCCTAACAGAATATTGCTTGAATGTGTTGTCGTAAGATTGTCAATTCAGTGTTTTCATTGCTATGATGCTGCATCACAATGTCAATTTGTAATGGCAACCAACTTTAGAAGAGCATGCTTCACAATAAAAAATGAATTTTGTTGTATTTAAAAACATGACTCTCACTAGTTAAAAATATCTTTCTGTATTTAAGCAAATAACGTGTCATTATCATTTGGGCAACTGTAGTGACTTCAATTTGAATCCTCACTTTAAACAGAGACACTCATATCTCCCACCTGCTGACCTTCTCAACATCCTTTCCCCTCCTAAATAAATCTGTGCCACTCAAATCTTCGAATCATTTTCTGAAAAACAATAGTGGGATTTAATTGCAAACCAGAAGAAGAAACACAAACAAAGCAAAGATTTTCAGTCAGAAGGCAGAACACCAAATCGTCAAGCCCAAAACAATCCAAAACTCTCAATTAATGAATTTATAGCAAACTGTATTTTTAAACCAGAAAATAAACATTAAATGCACTCTGTAATACTGAATAATCAGGAAGCAGACTCGCTGATCTTTCATCTCATTGCGATGGTGACATCACATGCATGCACTTCTGGTACAGTTCATGCAGTGGCGTAGTGCAACTGTGCCACAAAATAATGGTGACCAGAATAAACAAAAGACAAAAAATGCTTTACAACTAACCACTATAAACATAAAAATCATGACAAAAAAAAATCAAAAATGGTTACAAAATTAATAAAGTAACTCAATCACGGCACTTTCTTACATGGAAAGAACTAATTGTTCACAACATGCAGGTGTTCCAGAGGCAGGTTCTAACTTAAGACAGGATGTCTGGGGCATGATGGAAGTAATTCCTAGCCTGATTTAAAAGACCTCCCAACCTGGTCGAGAGCTGAGCTTGGAATCGGGCTGACTGATAAAGGCAAAGGTTCGATTGACGAGGAAGAAAAGAAGACACACATGCAAATGAAGGGATGAAAGGTGAAAGAAGAGGCCTATACTGTGGTTCAAAGATATGACACCACATAGACAGATGAACAGAAGCTTGTATTGGACAGGTTTGAGGAGACACTTTCAGTTGTGTCTATTTAACTTGGTACTTTGATTCTTCTTATATGTACTTTTGGGAAAGTGACATCCTTTTATTATGTTTCCTCTAATACATTTTCATTGTTTGAGTTTAGGGTTGTCTCAAAAACTGACCTCTATCTTCCACAGTCACTAAAATTACAAAGAGAGTTTTCAATCATTTAGCAAGAAAGATATTTTTTTAATATTTCAGTATACTTGTAGCATTTTATTATCCATTGCCAATTATGTGCAAAGTATTTTTTTTCAGAAGATGATTGAATGGAATAATTTATTTTGTGTTATACAATGTCATTTTTATTATTTGTATTATTAGCACTGTAGCAACGTGCTAACTCACGCACATTTTTGTAGCTAACAACATACGCATATCCTTACCAAGACATCACAGTAATATGGTGTTTAAAACTGCTGACACTAAAGGTCCAGAGTCCTGAGTTTTACTAGCTCTGTGTGGGTCTTGAACCTCCACTCATTGTCCTTGTGGGATTTCGGTTGTTACTCTAGTTTTCATTCTAATGTCATATGTGCTAGTGTGTGATATTTGAATGCTCTCAATTAGCAGCCTTTGATTTTTGCTCCTTGCTAGCATATATACTGTAGCTACCAGGACAGGCTCTGTCTCTATATGACACTGAAACAAAAAAAATTGAGAAAAGGTGGCTATTAATAACACTGATATACTAATGTCTATGTTTCTGAAATGCTTTTGGTTCCCTTCTGAATGTGGGGTTTAGTTTGCCTAGAGTCTTCACATTTTAGGTTTATTTAAGTCTGCACTATTTTCTTCTGTTTACTCCTGCATTCTAGACTTCAATTTTTATTCAATTACCTCATAATGATAAAGACATTCCCTGTTAAATAACTATGTCTCTTATTTTTTTTTTTTATCTTTAATTTACTTTCTTCATAAAAGAGTATCATAAAAATACAAAAAAAATCTAAATCCAGCCACTGGAGAATTAACTCATTGCAAATAGTAGAGCAATATGTCACCTCAATTTTGTTCCACTGCAGTACACCAACTATATTTCATTTACAGAATTATTATTAAATTCAATTGTTAAACTTGAAAACCAGTCAATGCAAATACCCTAGAATACCCATCAACACTTCACACTTCTTCCTCCCCTGGAATATACTGTAGTGTATAGTTACACCTACCTGGAACAATGGTAAAAGAACCACAAATATAAAATGGCATGGAATTTTAACAGCTAAAATCATAAGAGAGAGGTAAATATGAATAACAAAAAGTAAAGATTTAAAGAAGACACATGTACAACAAAGCCTCTCTTTCCTACCTTGTCTAACTATCACAGGTCTCAAACACATGTACTCCTCCTTCTCATTTATCACGTTTCTCTTTCTGTCTTCCTTTAGTCTTATTGTTGCTTAATGTTGCTTTGCTTAGAGACTAATGGTGCATGTCTCAGCCCAGAGTTTCCTCCTGCATCCTTCAGCATCCCTGTGCGCTTGACCTCTTAGCAAGCTTTAAAAAGCTGGGCCTCCATGGCAGTTTGGAAGTTGTGCATTTTCTTAAAGGAAACACAATGGGAACTGTGTTCAGTTGCTTAGTGTTTGGTCACGACTTTCACCTCAAATGAGAAAACTGGTCCCAGGTTGCCCTGCTATGGACCTTGTGGTTTCACCTGTTGGAGAGGGCCTTTATCAGCCAGAGTTCGCTCTCTCTCACACAATCTCACTTTAGAAAGTCACTATAACCTTCTGGATTGCCTTGTCTCTAACTCCTATGGAAACACTTTTCCTCTCATAGGTGAGAATCTCTCCCTTCTGCTCTGAAGCTATTACATTCATCTTCCAGTGCCAAGATATTTAAAAGAAAGAAACATAAGATGAAAGCACAAAAGCGGATTAGACAGAATCCTAGGGACTGGCAGGTAGTCAAAAACACGACGAGAACACTGAAAGAAGAGGTAACAGATTATAGTATGAAAACACAAATGACAAGGAAAGCACCAAGCACATAATCCTAACAGTTCATTCTTCTTGCAAGCGCCTTTTAGCTTACTCCAACACTACAGAAATATTCAAAGATTTCATAGCAGTTTTGGCACAAAAAAGAATGCCTAGAGATGTTCACCACTCTCTTAAATAATGTGAGGAAATAGTACTGCATCCACTCCGGTATCCAGTCTCATGGTTGCAACCATAAGTTGCTGTTATCAAAGTGAGGATGCAGCTAATAAAGAATAAAACCAAAATGGTGGCACCCAAGAAAACAAAATTGTGATGAGAACACAAAATAATAATTAAAAATATATATACACTGTACTCTTAAAAAATTTTCATATACTGACCCAACGCTGTGCCTTCTGGGTCTAACTTGACCAATTTTGACACCTACTTTTAGGTGCCCCAGCATTTCCCTTCCTAAACCTATTCATATTGATTAACCATATTAACCTGTAGTACAGATGATCTTAACTTTTAGAACAGATGACATTCAGAATATTTTTATGCGTTGTGACCAAGTAAAGCATCTTACATGTAATGGATTTCAAACACAACATCATGTCACCACCAGGATGATTCCAGGATGTTGTATGTCTTTAAACAATAAATAATCTTAATTTAGTGTTCTAAGAAAAGATAATAACCACATATTGGTGGTAGCCATGCTTAGAGTTCATTAACACTGCATAAAACAACAAAATAAGTTTAATATACAACACCAATATTCTTGCTGACCCAAAGCCCCATAAGAGAACTTTGGTGAACATTCATTGAACATTCTGTCGTGGCAAAAATGCCTCAGGTTCTGGTCAGCTTTTGAATCAATGGCTAAAGAAATAAATAAATAAAGCATGACTGTAACCCATGTTAAAAGGGAAATCTTCCACTTGTATATTCAGGCTGAAAAAAATGTTAGGGGCTTTTCATTACTGCAAAAAAAAATCTGATATACACAACTATGACAGAAATTTCTAACAACAATCGTAACAATAAAAGCACAGTGATTTTCCAAAATCAAAGAAACACAAAGCCCATGACAGTGCAACCAAGAGTATGTGTATGATTTTTTTATGATGCTGAGGTTATAATCCATATTGATTACTATCACAAAATGCCCATAAAAGACCCTGATTTATCCTGGCATTTGCATCAGTAAGATAGGGAAAAGATTTGAGGAAGGCTGTCAACCATCACCCTTGATGACAATGCAAGGATGGCAAAGGATGATCTGTGAAACTTTACGATTGGAAGAGAGTTCACACTCACCCTATTTTCTAGGCCTAGCCCCTTGTGACTTCCCCAATCTGAAGGGATACATCTGTAGGATTCATTATGCCAATGAAAAAGAGTGCCACGTCAACTGCAAACTGTGCAAGCAAAACATAACATTTTATGGTAATCTATTACTCATTTACTGTTATCTAACAAGACATTAGCCCAGGTTTCTTTTTGTCTTCTTAACACTTATAAAACATCAGTAGATAAGTTATTCATCTCTGTGCAATGTGGCATATTGACATGATGATAAAATTACTTGTTAATATGAAGGATTCACTGGTCTTATACTAAATATGGAATATCAAGGGAAATGTGTAGCAACTAAGCCACCTTAGACCACTCCAAAGTGATGTTTTGTTAGTCTGTCAGAGAGATGAATAAACACTTTACTGATACTTTGCAAATGTATGAAGATCCAAAGAAATGTTTGATAAGGTCTTGGTAATAGTTTGCAGTACCTAAACTAAAGTGTTACTCATTTTATGTGAGTGACATTAATAAGCTTTACAAACATTATGGACATTATAAAAAATGTATTAGTACTAACTGGGCTTATGTTGAAAAATAACTTGTTTTTACTGGAGTTTATTTTAATTGATCTAGCTTGAAACTTTTCAATCAGGCTAAATATGTTGCCTTTATGTGGTATGGGAAATACAGGAAATCTCAGCTTGTCTGTGATAAATTAACGTGAATGCCCTTCCAAGTAGTAGCTCATGGTACAACAATGCAGGAATAACTTAGTTACCTGAGTTCACTGAGCTGTTGAATACTATATTTTGATTTCTTCTTTCATTTCACACAATAAAACAGATTGGCAAGAAATTGGTATTTGTGGTCATATTGTAACTGAAGGGATGTGATTCGCACTTAAGGCATTTTCCCTTACTTTTTTATTTAATTTAAGCTAGTCATTAATTGCTTCTTGTGTGGGCCAAGAAGAACATCAACAGTGGCCTTGCATCTTTCCCAAACTCTTACTGGAAATTTGTGTGAACTGCATGAAGGCGCAAGATCACAAATGGTATTTCACAAACAACCCAAAGCATGTTAATGAAACAATAGGATGAGAATGAATGGTAACATTAGGAATGGGACCAGCCATGAAAGTGTGCACTGATAAGTTGCAATATTACACTTAATTAAAAAAATTTAATTACTGTAATCTATATCTAAATTATTTGTGTAAGCAATGGTTTTGAGTTTTTTTTAATTTGCTTTTAAGGTTTAATCCATGTGCCTGATAAGATTCCAACAGACACTACACTTCTAGACCTACAGAACAACAAAATCACAGAGATCAGAGAGAATGATTTTAAGGAATTAAAGATTCTTCATGTAAGTGTAATTCATTTTATTTTTAACATTATTGTATGTGTAAAATGTAAATGGTGTAAAATGACTAATGAATAAATAGTTTTATTTTTAGATTTTTTTTTCTTTGTTTGTGGCTTGAAGCATACTCTATAATACAACTACAAGTCTAAGGTTATTACCTGACAAATAATCAATAAGGTTATAAATCAAATATTCAAAAATATTCCACAATTTTTACATTAAATACTCTACTACTTTGTTAATGGATGAAACCATATATAACATGTTTGTTGGATGACCATATTTTTAAAATGTCAGGATGTGAGGTGCTTAATGGACATCTCTCCCTGCTGGATCTCATTGAGATGGTGGGCACAGTCTCATTTGAGTTTTTCTGATACAAAGTGGGTAAGGTTTTATGATAATTATTATTTTTTTTTTTAGCTAAAGCTTGTGGGATATGTTGAATTGAGCATTTCCACACACCGTCAGGTGCAGCCTGGACACATGGCTAAGTAAACATCAGTGATATATCCCAGGTGATCTGACTGAAGCTGATCAATCTCCAGCTTGTGTCCATGTAGCATGCATGCTCCACGAATCTCCCCTCTTAATCCAAAGGCATCGTGATGCCTTCTCTGCAGCTTCCGTGATGTTCTTGAGGGCACAGTATACTTTAATGGGCTCACATTGGGGCCTTCATTCACAACTCCGACACTTTTCCACCAGCCCTTCATAGTTAGCCTTCATCCTCTAAATGTCCTCTTCCATCCAAACTTTTGAAAATTTGAACCTTCAACTATTTTTATGTGCCCCAGAGCGCATAACTTGGACCTTGGACTCTCCCACTGAAAACATGATGCCTGTTCACCCTATAGTATTACAGTATAAAGCAATGTGTGCTACTTTGACTACACATTGGCCATTTATTCTTTGTGATAGCTGGTAAAAATGATGAAGGTCAGTCTCTTGGCAGGTAATTTTAATTGGAGTTGTGAGTTAAGAGATGATATTATTTTGGACATGTATTGCATTATTTAGCCATTCAATTTGAAAAATCTTCATTCAAAACCTTTCAGTTATCCACTAGAAATGATAACCTGGGGCCTTATGTATAAACGGTGCATATGCACAAAAATGTTGCGTATGCCTGTTTCCACTCTCACATCACGATGTATAAAAACTAAACTTGGCATACAGCCACACACATTTTCACGCCAGCTCAATCTCTGGCATACGCAAGTTCTCTGCTCGGTTTTGCAAACTGGCGGCACCCAGCGTCAAAGCAGTGCTGCTGTTCCTGTGTGGTTTTCCTTTATTTTTTAGATTCACATCCCTGACACGGCTTTATTAAATACACTGAAATTAACCTCATATCGTTTATTAGTTTAAGGCATCTGATTGTAATCAACCTGTAACAATATAATGGTGCATAGAATGGCCTAACTATTCCAAATACTATGACTGCTTTAGCATTGGCACTGTCAGTGCACCACTCACTGTATCTATGTGGAATCAAAGCTGTACAGCAGCTGATCGGAAAGCTCTACTGCAGATTGTGTCAAGAGTGGGGAGAAATATCGGGATAGAGCTTCTAGCACACACTGCCTCAGCCATGCGCACAGTATATTTGAATTTCTGCCATTCGGCAAATGCTTCAAAGCCTTTCCTGTACAGACCTCTCGGTTCAGAAACAGTTTCATCCCAAGAGCTATAAATACACTCAATCAGTCCATCAAGTGCTTCTGGTAGAACTGTTTGTACTTATAAGTACAATTACCTCACTGTAAACTTGCATTACAGTTGTAATATTGAACAACCTGGGCCACTTATACTTTCATATTGTATATTTTTCACTGTTTTTTTATCCTATTATTATTATTATTGTTATTTTACCATTTTATAGGAAAATAAGTTTATGGAGGATTTGCATATTGAATCTCATAGTACCATACAATAACAATAAATGAATTCAATTCAATTGAGAGCACGTATTTACAGATGATGACAACTGGCTTCTAAGTCGATTTAGATTTCCAGGCGCTATCTTCGTGGTGCTCTTGATATCGTTTTAAACATGAAATGCATTAAAGAATATACAGTATATAAAATTATACAGATACATTATAAACTTCATTTAAATAATGTATATTGCTAATGATTAAATATGCGAGGACTTGGTGCAGTGTCAGCGATGAGCTGCTGCCCCATTAAGGGATTGTTCCTGCCTCACGCTGTATGCTTGCTGGGACTGGCACAACCCTGGTTGGATAGATGGATGGAATAATTGAACATGTACTAAGAAGATATTTCAATGTTCCTTAAATGTTTTGAAGAAAAGGCATTTTAAGCTTACAGATGGCTTGACATTTATTAAATAGCTGATTGTTTGGCGATTGCTTATTTGGAGAAAGAAAAGAAAGGAGAGGAATCGGGGGTTAGTACGTTTGAACGAGACAGTACTGCTGCAATAAATTATTTCATCGAAGGTCATGCATGGCACAGCAAGCATCTTGCAGGAGGCAAGAACAATCTCTGAAAGGGGCGCCAGCTTGTCGCTACCACTGCGCCAACGTGCCTCAATGTTTTATATATGCTTTAATTTCTATCATCATGAAAATTATATCAAGTATACATCTTAGTATTTAAATTGTTCAGAGAGCTGAAATATCATGAATGTAGTTAGGGTATCCATTCCCGGGCTCCCGGGGATTCCCGGACATTTTTCATTCCCGCATTCCTGGGAATGAAACTGCTGTAATTCCCGGGAAAACGGGAACGGCCAAGCTAGCACATATAGCGTGTAAAAATCGATCAAGAAATAACAGAGTTATAGTTGAAAATAATTAAGGTGGCACCATTGCTGCAGCTTGCACTTTGAACAGCAACTTGAAATTGCAATGTGTCAGTCTGTTGCATCCGCATTATCTGTGCCAAGAAACTTGCCATCACAGAATGATGACAAGAAACTGGATGCATCAGTAAAAGCTGAAATGGCGGTGTTTCAGAGCAACGGCAAGCACGGGCGTTGTTTAGAACAAGTGTATCAGTATCTGATGATTGTGCCGCTTACTTCAGCGGAGGCAGAGCGTGCTTTCTTAGCGGCTGGTGTACTTCTGCACGAAGGTGCGTTCTTGGACGACCGCACGCTGGACACATTAATAATAATAATAAATTACATTTATATAGCGCTTATCTCAGTACTCAAAGCGCTACCCACACAGGGAGGAACCGGGAAGTGAACCCACAATCTTCCACAGTCTCCTTACTGCAAGGCAGCAGCACTACCACTGCACCACCTGTGAGGATGTTGTGCTTTCTACGCTCTTATTACTTACTACTTGTAGATAAGGCTAGTCTTTTATTTTTGTCAACATATTGCAGTAGTTTTATTAAAAATAAGTGTTGGTCGTTCTAAAACCGTTCACATGTGAGATGCCCGTGCACTGTATCATGCCCGGGAGCCTGGGATTCCCGGGAATGAAATGCGGGATTCCCAAATTCCTGGGAATGGATAAACCCGTCCTGGAATGGATTCCCTAAATGTAATGTATTTTGTGTCCTGCCAGCATAAGAGAAAGCCCATTTAAGAAGCACATACTGATTCACACATGTAAGAGTAAGGCACTGTGGATTTTCTGAATTTGAACTTTCAAGTTTCTCCACTACTCTGTCACTCAGTCAACTTCTTTAGTTGTTTATCTCACGGCTTAAACCAAGAAATAGTATATTTTTCCTTGCCTCTACTTACTATTCACTAAAAAACGTCTTTTTTCCCGTGCCATTGTCTTTTCACAGAATGCAAAACATAAGGGATTATTTATATTGATTTGTATATTCAAAGAGGCGTAATTCTGTGAGTAGTCGTGGTGGAGTGACAGGTGCGTGCATGAGTGTTTCTTTTCACGCTGACCGGGATTTATGGAGCAGAAGAACGTGGAAGTTGACGTACACACAGATGTATGCATCTGGATTTTTTTGTGCATACGCACATTTCCGCTTTTGTCCGTACACCACGCACGGCATTATGCATTATGCCCCTGGCCTGAAAGTAGCAGAGGATCATTCAGTTTCTCTTCTCGGTTCTCAAATGTGGCAGTTGATGCCACTGCCCACCTGCCAAATTGTTTTGCCTGCCTAAGGTAAAGTCATCTCTGATGGAGGAATCATTAGGTAAAGGGCTCCTTTCATCGGATTCGCTGGCCCGTCACTGACTCAGCTGGGGAATGGCGAACAGGGGGAGACAGCTTGATGGCCGAGGTCTTCAGGACAAATCCAAATCGTATTATGTGATATCATCTAGTGTTGAATTCTGCTCTGTACTTGTAATATTTCTATTCCTCTATTATATTATATTGAGGATTACTTGTGTTCTGTTCTGTGTATTGTATTGTATTTACCCACTTTTTTTGACACCCACTGCAAACCCAGCCTACCTGGAAAGGGGTCTCTGTTTGAACTGCCTTTCCCACGGTTTCTTCCTTTTTCCCTACAAGGGACTTTCTGGGAGTTTTTCCTTGTCTTCTTAGAGAGTCAAGGCTGGGGGTCTGACAAAAGGCTGGACCTGTTAAAGCCCATTGCGGCACTTCTTGTGTAATTTTAGGCTATACAAAAATAAGTTGTATTGTATTGTATTGTATTGTATTGTATTGTATTGTATTGTATTGTATTGTATTGTATTGTATATGGGTAGAGAGAATAACATGTTACCGTGCCCAGGTTTACTCAATCATGGAACACATTAAAAGGAACAATGGTGAAAAGGGACACTAGAATGATTTAAAAAATCTGAATATAAATTATAAAACAGCATTCAGTACAGTGTGAAATATTATTAACCCTATAACCATTAAGAAAAGTCATGGTTTACAAGAGATAATTTAATAACATTATTTTAAAACTAGAATTTAACAGCTACAAGGGAAGTTCAAAACGTTTCCGCACTTTGTATTTTCATTGGAAACGGTGAAGGCAGAAGTAGTAATTGGGCACTAAAAAGTTGGTATGACGCTGGGAAAATTTCATCGCAGATGAAGATGACTATGTACAAAAGTGATGTAATTGTTTTTTAAATTCTTAATAAATAGAGTTAAAAACATGCAGAAACTTTTTGAACGTCCCTCGTAAATATTTTACACTCAGAGAAGAAATACTGCATATTATACTTTCTCTTTGCTTTGTCTTTATTTTTTTGCATCCCAGGCTCTTATCCTTGTAAACAACAAAATCACAATCATCCATCCAAAAGCCTTCATTCCTCTGGGAAAGCTGCAGAGACTCTATTTGTCAAAGAACATGTTGAAAGAAATGCCAGTCAACATGCCTAAAAGCCTGCAAGAGTTGCGAGTTCATGAGAACGATATCTCTAAAATCAAGAAATCGTCCTTTGAAGGAATGGCCCACGTCATTGTTATGGGTAATGCTCTTTAATAATATCAATGTCAGATAAAGTCTACAGGCAAATGTAGGTTGTTCTCAAAATGGTACTGAATGGAAAAAGAAAAATGCTGTTAAAACAAAAAATATATTTCTATGAAGGAAATACGTATGAAAATATTTTGTAAGAACTGCCTGCTGATGAGCATTGAAATCTGCTTTGTATGATTTCTTACAGAAAGTTATTGTCTACACATGGGGGGTATATATTTATTAAATGATAAATAACTCTATCCTGGTCTGCAAAGACTACCCAGGGTAGGACAAAAAACTAATTAATTAGGAGGGATATGTACAGTCTCCCATATTTATAGGGGTAAATAGTGACACTCTCCACTAGTCTGGGGTAATTTAGCAAAACACTGCAGTGTCAACAGCACCAATTGTGCTTTGTGATATTCCTGATATTGTCCTAGATTATAATTCAGAAATATATATACCTTACAATATGCAAACAAATCACGGAAAGCATTTTCCCCTTTTAGAACTGGGCTCAAACCCACTCAAGAGTGCAGGAATTGACAGTGGAGCATTTCTGGATCTTAAAAGACTGTCTTACATCCGTATTTCTGATACCAACATTACTGCAATTCCCAAAGGTAAATTAAACTTGAATTAAGAATTACATACAGTCTTTGTAGTTTCTTGATATTTTAATTAAAAATTCTGTAGTTAGCTAGCTTACTTATTTTATACTTATCTGGTCATGGTGCATTTTCTGTGCTTTAATTTATTTAAGGGAAATGTAAAATGAAAGACTTTGCTGCCATTATCTAGTTCTACTGTCTAAAATTTCCAGTGACTGGGCTCAAATAACTGCTTGGTCCCTGCCTGTTTGGAATTTTCATGTTCTCCCTGTGTCTGTTTGGTGTTTCTCTGGGCATTTAAGTTTACACCTTAATCCTAAAACCATGTGAGTTAAAAAGATTGGTCAATCTGAATTGAACTGAATTAAATTGAATTAGGTGTGCTCATGAGATTGGCCCATGATGAACTAGCATCAAGTCCAGGCTGGTTAGCCTGACATGTTATTGTTAATTATACCAGCATAATTTCCAGGGGTCATCCAGGTCTCGTCATGTAATGGAGAGAAAAATTCATAAATCCATTAATGGATAAATGTAATTTTAAATCTGAGCATGCTGTAAACTTAGAATATTAGGATGCAATTCTCAAATTTTAAAGGTGAGCCTATTTTTTAAAGTCCTTTTTTATGAATGCTATACCTATTGTAATCATATCTTTTTATTGTATTGGTCTACTATATTTCCTTCTTTACTTTGCAAAATAGCCAGAGCATGTAAGAAGTGATTGGCTATCTGACTTTGTGTAATGCCTCTTTTCTAGGTCTTCCAAGCTCTTTGTCTGAACTCCATCTTGATGGCAACAAAATTTCTAAAGTAGATGCTGATAATCTTAAGGGTCTCAACAATCTGGCTAAGTAAACATTATTTTAAAGCTTTTCTGATATACACTGCAAGACAAGTATTTAAATGACATATTTCATGACATTGAATCTAGTTAGAATTATTGACTTCTAGGAAATTGTATTTATGAATATTTAGCTTATTTTAAGAAATCTTGACAAGTAAATTTTGCTTACCCCTTTGGCAGATTTTTTTTCTAAATACAAACAAATCATCTCTGATTTAAAGTTTTCTTGTCTAGTTTTTGCATATGCATTTTTGCAGTGTAGCTTTTTATGTTATCAGTTTCATGTTGGTATTATTTCATGTCTTAATTCATACGTAACTTTTTCTTACACTAGACGTTTCATACCACAATTAGGAATAATAAAAATCAAATAAAAACACGTATTAAATATCTATTAACATTTTGTAACAATAATACTGTAGATAATTATGTCAGTAAAGTAATCCATGAAATTACTATTTTTATGATCAATTATGTTATTTATTAAATGGATAAAACATCCAAATGCACATTGTGCACAAATACATTTTATAATGAAATAACTACACTCTCTCAATGCCTAAACCTCAACAAATCCATAAATATACTTAAGTACACACCACCTGATTTAGTACTGGCACAATTGTCCAAAATAAGATCAATGCAGATGTGGAATACTGTTTCCAGTAGTAGTCAATTAAATCAAAATTACACACTGCAGAATTCATTGATGGCTTTTTCTGCAACAAAAGAGTAAAAGAAGTGACATTTTATAAATTGTAAATGAACTTCAACTGAAGATGACACACCTCAGACAAATTTTACTTGATTAGTACAAATTAATACAAAAAGTTGATTGCAAAAGAAGGCAAACATTTACTGAATTATAAGATTCTAGGTCAATCTTCTTACATGACAATTAGAATTCAGTAAAAGAGAATGTGTTAGAATCAAGGAATTGACATTACTAAGAGATGGCAGCGGCACTATGCTGTCACTGTGCATCTCAATCTGGTTTGTATCTCTTGTCATTGTAAGTAGTGGTCCTCCCAGGCGAATGTTGCTGTAGGCACATCAGCTACACCAACCTGTTCAACACCACGATCAGCTGATGCTAGTACCTCACATTCATTTTCAATCACTTTTATCGAAATCGGAGTACGACAAGTCAGAGTCCAATTCTGTGATAATATGGAAAACGTCATCTAAGGAGTATTTTGCTTTACACATTTGCTTCTATTTCTCACCAGATGTCGATGATATTTGTGCTGTGGTTTGCTCCTTGCTACTCATGCAAGCACAGGGAATCTTGATCAAAACAATCAAGCAACCTTTCCTTCTAGCAAAGAGAGTCCAACTAAAATATAATGGTTTTGCCACTGTTTACAGTTGATTAACACCTGTGGATGCTAGGGGTCACTGTTGCCCCATTGAACCCACCAGACAGATGTCCAAGACGCACATTTAAATCACCAAGAATAATTTCTTTAATAATATTCTTCAGTTATAGTGCACAAAGCACAGCACACTCCACAATTCTTCCAATAATACAATAATAATCAATAATCACACTAACACAAATCCTCCACTCACAGCAGCTCCATTCCTCTACCACCCAACTCTGGCTTGGCTTGCTGGTATTCCCAGAGTCCTTTAATAGTCCATGACCAGGAAGTATTTCTTCTCCATGTCAAACGCCACATCCTCCATCATCAAGTATCCCGGAAGTACTGCAGGCTTCCGTCCTCCTGACTCTGAAGTACTTCCAGGTTAGTGTAACAGGAATAGTCCCCAGGTTCTTGGTGGGCTCCCTCTGGCGGCACCCACAGCATCCAACAGGGCTGAAGAAACGGACTCCATGTCCCATGTTGCCCTGAGGGAATCCGGGGAACCATTTCTGTCCAGTGGAGCTGCCATCTAGTGTCCCGGGGGATGTAGTGCCCTGAAAAGGCTGCTTTTCTTCCCTTTCTCTGTTGAAGGACGTCCCGGCCACGCTGAAATGCCGGCTGTCCATCACATACCATCAACCCCTCCTTTTGACAAAAGTCGACATCCACCATGAAAGAGTTAGAAAACTAAGGAGAAACTTGGACAAATCTAGAATGTTTTAGGAGAAATTAAAGAAACAGAAACAAAAGAAGAATTAAGGGTAGCTAAAGCAGAAGCAACATAACTAGAAATGCTTGGGTCAAAACAGTATGACATAATTGTTTTAATAGATATAGTGACAGAAAAAAGTAAGGGTGATGAGAACAAGCATACAATATTTCGAGGGATTTGGGTAGGAAATGAAATTCAGTGTTTAGAATTCCAAACATTGTTAGATTTTATACAGTAAAGAGGTCAACGTGAAAGTATGTTACAATAATTTGGTGACAATGAGCAAAATACAAACGGGGTAGAACTTAGAGGAGCTCATTTATGACTTGTTTCTGTCAATGGACAGTTGTCATATATTTGGATTAAAAAACATATTGGGAGGTGTGTACTGGAAAAAGTAAGTACATATGAAGTCTGCAGAATATCAGTGTCTATAATAACTCAGTGAGCCAGGCGGAATATTCTAAGGGAAGAATCTCCCTAATGAATAAAATTGCTCAAGGTCTTGATATATTTGAGGTGAAAAAATAAGAAAAAGGTATAATGGCAGTAAAAGAAAAGACAGTAAAAAATATGATTCAGAACAGATTAGATGCAGTAAATGTGGGATGAGAAAGAAGTTCTTGTGCTCCGTGGCTGGAAGGTCTGGTCAATAAACTTGAAGGAGACTTTTATTTGCAAATGCATGCATTCTCAAGCCAGCTTAACTCAATTTGGGGTTGCGGAGGCTGGAGGGTATCTTGGCATCACTGAACAGTCACATTATTAAAACTCAGATTTTTCCATCTGTAAGGCAGCAGTGCTAACCACTGTGCCACCCAGAAAGCATTCAGATTACCAAAATGATCACTTCACAAAATACCTTCTGGTGTATTAGCTTCATTTTAAATCACACTTTACAACTTTACTATAACTTGCCATATGGGTCTTACGTTTAAATATCATTACATTTTTAAAGTAGATACTGTAAGTACATATACAGAAATGTATTTGATGGAGTTTGGCGAAGAAAAGTCCCTCTTCAGTAATTATCATTACCATCTTGTTCTGAACTTCCAAGCAAAACGGATTACTAATGCAGCGATGGTAAAGGAACAGGAGAATGTTTCAGAAAAACACTAAAAATAAAAGGAGACAGTTTCATCAGCTTAACATTGATTGTGTGAATCAGTTATAGTAAATGGTTGTTCTTGGTATTTTTTATGAAAATATTTCTATACAAGAAAATTTGATTGATTGTCTGATCATTTTTGTAAAACTCAAAATGCAATCCTCCTGTGTCGTATAATGACAAATCGTCATGACAGGGTATTTCTGTAAGATGTGCAACCAAATGTGGAAATTATTTTGAGAATATACAGATATGATCAAAAATTTAACAAGTATATGAAATACATACATTATATAAATAATAAAAGAAGATGACTGACAATTGTTGAAAATAAGTTATTATCCTGCCAAGTCAAACAATTTCGCCATGAACACCAGCAATATGATCGAAATGCTATTCAAAGAAGTGGATTCTTCAGCTTTTTTCAGTTAAAAAAGAGTGTGGGTTTCTTTTCTGCAAATAGTGAAACATAACTAAATAGCCTGAATAACTAAGAAATATGTTCAAGATTTAACAATCCATGATGTTTTGTGGGGTGGCACGGTGGCGCAGTGGGTAGCGCTGCTGCCTCGCAGTTGGGACATCTGGGGACCTGGGTTCGCTTCCCGGGTCCACCCTGCGTGGAGTTTGCATGTTCTCCCCGTGTCTGCGTGGGTTTCCTCCGGGCGCTCCGGTTTCCTCCCACAGTCCAAAGACATGCAGGTTGGGTGGATTGGCAATTCTAAATTGGCCCTAGTGTGTGCTTGGTGTGTGGGTGTGTTTGTGTGTGTCGTGCGGTGGGTTGGCACCCTGCCCGGGATTGGTTCCTGCCTTGTGCCCTGTGTTGGCTGGGATTGGCTCCAGTGGACCCCCGTGACCCTGTGTTCGGATTCAGCGGGTTGGAAGATGGATGGATGATGTTTTGTCTTAGTTCACAAAATTGAAAAGGTGCTTATTTTTATACAAAATGTACAGCATACAAATGGAGAGCTGGACCACCCGGTACCGCCTGTATCACATTGTCTCCTTTTATTACATTTCCAAGGTAAAAGGCCAGCACTGGCAGTGATCCCAGAAGTTGTCTTTACTAGTGTAAGGACTGGAGTTGCTGATTGTAATTTGGCCCGGCAGAATGAAATTAATGTAATTATGTGTGGTTAAGGGCTCATCATGTTGCAGCGGTGAACACTGCTGCCTGGGGGCTCTTGGATTCTGAATTCAGTAGCCTGTGAGCATTTTATGTTCTTGTGATTTCTAGTTGTAATAACCTATTAGTAGATTTTCCTCCTGTAGTTCATGTTTCTCT
This sequence comes from Erpetoichthys calabaricus, assembly GCF_900747795.2. Taxonomy (NCBI): domain Eukaryota; kingdom Metazoa; phylum Chordata; class Cladistia; order Polypteriformes; family Polypteridae; genus Erpetoichthys; species Erpetoichthys calabaricus. The sequence continues at coordinate 311,732,945 of NC_041394.2, read as the reverse complement.
TTGTGATAAAATCAAATAATAATAATACATGTAGGCAGAGCAGCTGCCAGCCCATGGACAGACTTGTTTGCTTTTTAGAGTACCTCAATATAAAAATGATTACATAAAATAAATATTGATAGATTCTTAGACATGGCTGCACTATTTATTTAAGGCTAAGCATTGGCTAGCATGCTTCTTACCGTTCACAGATTTTTATGAAAACATAACTCAATCATTACACTACCTGGAAACTAAACAAAATCTAACATGCTATCTAAGAGTAGCTTTAGAGTCATAAGGTGGATTGTGGTTTTCTTTGTAGTTATAAAATGGCTCACCCTGGCTCTGGTTGATATATATTTCTTTAAATTATGTTGATGCAAAGTGGTGTATGAATTTTGCTAAATATGTTTGCATTACATTGGTTGAATTATCACCCATTTGTTGTTTAGGCTGGGTCTGAGCTACAATCAAATAGGCTCCGTGGAGAATGAAACCCTTACCAATGTTCCTCACTTGAGAGAACTGCATCTGGATAACAATCTACTTACAGGCGTCCCTCCAGGTCTGCCAGAGCACAAGTACATACAGGTAAGAAGGAAGGTTTCATTTCAAGTACCCTTTATATAAAATGGGTAACTTTAATGGAATGTCAGGCATCTAATCCAGGATTGGTTCTTGCCTGGTACCCAGTTTTGCCAGAATATGCTACCTTGTACCAAATCCAGCCACCATAGGCTATGTCTCCCTATGATCCTACAATAGAGAAAATGGTTTTAGAAAATCAATAAAGACGGGGATGGAATGAGTTGATATAATGTGATATCAAGTCAAAATATTATTTACAATTTGAACTTGTAATGTGATAACTTGTATATATGAATACCTTACAAAAAAAATGCTCCTATAATGTGAACAGAATAGGATATCCTGTGTGTCTCCTAAGAACACACAGTTGAGGATATTTCAAAATATTTACATATTTGGCTGAAGCGTTTATTTAAGACAGCAAAACAACATATGAGATATACAATTGGTTACATTACTTTTGTTTTTTTCAATTGGAGCCCAAGCAAGTAAGTAACTTGTTCGTGGTCACGCAGTGTCAGTAGTGGAATTTGACACCGCAGCCTCATGGTTTGAGGTCCAAAGCCTTAGGTACTGAACCACAAAATGAGTATCATTGTTTCTTATTATTTGGCTGACACCTTTATCCAGTATGACTTACAACATCTGAGTTACAATTGGTTACATTCCTGTTGTTTTTTCCTAATTAGAGCACAAGCAGGTAAGTGACTTGCTCGTGATCACAAAGTGTCAGTAGTGGGATTTGACCCCACAACCTCGTGTTTTGAAGTCCAAAGCCTTAACAACTAGATTGTAGATCCTGTTATACTGACAGTATTTATTTTATACAGGAATAAAACTTTACTTTCAATATGACAGGCTTCTGCTATCTGTGCTCTCAACTAGAGCTGCAGTGCTGGTCTAGGTTGGTGAATTTTTTGCCTCACACAATTACCTTAATCCACTTCATGAAATAGCCATTTTAGCATTGCACACTAGGCATCTATGTGTGTGTATATGATCACAAGTACAAAATGTGTGGAGTTTATTTGCAGAGTACATATCCATGTATGATATAATATGTCTGCTTAAGACATTTCCTAAGTGATACCATTCTGCATTGCTAGTTTAATGTATACTCCATAGTATCAGAGTAAGATTTCTAACAGTATTAACATAAATATGATTTGTCAGTTTTTATGGAATGCTTCGAGTCTTGATCTTACCCAAGTGTTTGTGTCTTTTAGGTCACTTTTTTAGTTATTACTGAATATTTGGCAGACATCCTTACTTGAAGCAAATTACAAGATTAGGATAAGTTACAACTGGTGTAACACGAGGGACATTCAAAACGTTTTTATATTTTAAATGGAAACGGTGAAAACGGGAGTAGTAGTAATTGGGCATTAAAAAATTGGTACGATGCTGCGAAAATTGCATTGCAAAGGAATATGACAATGTATAAAAGTGATGTGATTTGTTTTTGAAAATCTTAATTAGTTAAATTAGTTAAAAAAAGTGCGGAAACTTTTTGAACGTCTCTCGTAAATATTTTACACTCAGAACACAAATAGGTTAAGTCACATACTCAAGAGTCACACAGAGGGCTGATAACTGAGATTCACTTAGCAGCCTTATGTTTTAAAGTCCACTGCCATTGCACTAAGGTCATGCTTCTGTATAAAATGTGTATTTTCAATATGATCAAACAGAGTGACCTATATAAATGTACATCTAAAATGTGATAATAATAAACTATGATGCTATAATTACTGTCCTTATGAAATGGGTAGCTCTACTGTTATGATATAAGAAGATCACATTCAGTAGTAATAATAATAATAATTCTTTACATTTATATAGTGGTTTTCTCACTACTCAAAGCGCTTTCTACATTTTGACACATAATAATTTCAGTAGTCTGTTACTCAGATTAATTTTTGTGTCTTTGTGCTTTTTGATTAATGAATTGTGGCCCATCTTTTTTATAAGCTGGCCATAGCGAGAAGCCAGAAAATCAAACCATAGAGGATTCTCCATAAGAATCCTTCAAGATGAAGACTACAGATTTGACAGATTCCTAAATCTACATCTCAAATCAGCAGGACTCAAACACAATAAAATGTTCTTTACAAAGCCTCATCCCAGTGCTTATGAATTATTTTTGGTGTTACTGGAAAATAGTTCTCCCCACTGCCAGGATGCTTTGCCTTGTTGGTTCTGGAGCTTAGCCTAAGATATGTAGTTCTCTTTTAAGCAGTGTAATAACTTGAGACAGGAACACCAAACACCACATCACATTTGATGTTAAGATTGTAAAGATTCCCTTTCTTTTGTGTGCACTACATGTTTAACAGTAAGCCCTGCTGTTTCATCTACAGTATGTTGTATTTTTGCCATGACCTTCAAAATCACAGAACGTTCCTCACTTGGACTTGGATCCTTGTAAAACAGGCTGCATTTAACCAGAATTTTGGAACAAAACAATAAAAACAAAAATTGTATTATTTGCATCATGTGGTGCTTTGTAAAGAATAATATTTCTTATCCATATTACTAACCGAGAATGCTAAACCGGATGATGGACGCAGGCACATCCGGCCATGGGCCGTAGCTGCAAAAAGACGTACTGCGCAGGCGCAAAAAGAGTCCGCGAGAGTCGGCTGAGGAGCCGAGAAAGGCGGACAAAAGAGGGCGAGAGAGGCGGATGAGGGGCCGCGAGAGGCGCAGGCGCAAAAAGAGTCCGCGAGAGTCGGAGAAAGGCGGAGAAAAGAGGGCGACAAAGGCGGATGAGGGGCCGCGAGTGGCGGACAAGACCACAGAAAAAAGGAGTGAGCACATACAAAAAGGAGAAATGAGGCGCAAAGTCAAACGCAGGAAAAGCACGAAACACATTGCACACGAAACTAGACCCGAAAAAAAAAAAAAAAAGAGGCTCGCGCACAACAGCAAGGCACCCCCCCCCTACAGGCACCGGACGGGACACACACCAAGAGGGGGATTCAACAAGCCCATGGAACACAAAAAAAAGAACACAAAACCACCCCACAGACCCTACAAGCGAGGGACGGGACACACACAAAGAGGGGGATTCAACAAGACACAGGAACACAAAAAGAAAGAAGACGCTCGCGCAACAACAATCCTCAACAATCCCCCCCCCCCCCACCCACATCCATAAGAAGTCACACCCAAAGCCACATATTCTAAAGTGAACGTCAGCACCTTCACACTAGACAGCATAGGTGTCAGCATTGGTGGATCTCCTTACAATAAAGCACTATTAACCGTTCAACTGCAGAAAAGGAAACATATTAACAGTGACTGCGACGCTCCTTATTACTTATCCATATTTCGGATGCTGAGAAAGAAACAAGTCATGAATACACGGTCACGGGTACAAAACGAAAAGGAAAGGATAACAGGAACAAACACACGAACACAAAAGAAACAACAAAATAGACAGCTATGCAGCATAGGTGGATCTCATTACAATAAGGCACTATTAACCGTTCAACCGCAGAAAAGTCTCCATATTAACAGTGAGTGCAATACTTCTTATTACTTATCCATATTTCTAAAAGAAAAAATGTCTCGACTCCAAAAACGCAAAGCTCAACTAAAGCTTCTAACTAACGATGTACCTAAAAGTAAAAACTTTATGAACTGCGTTAGATCCTACAATAGTTCATTTGCTTTTAGTAAATATCAGGCCACCAAAAGGCAATGGCCCATACTGCTTTCCCATATGTGCACAAATACTGCATCGCATTGGAACAGTGCACCCTGAAACAAATCAACAACGCAAATATGCACAAATCTACATCCTGGATCCACATGACGCAAACTATCAATCAAAGTGCTGCATCGCAACAGGCACGGATTCAAAACGAAACACCTCCCGTCTCAGACATACGTTAACGGCAAGGAAGGCTACAACGGGCGTCTCACACAGCACAGGCAAATCGATTACAGCTCCAAAACAACACATCCCAAATACTACACATGCAACAACGCGCCTCTCAAACGGCTCAAGCAAAACATACACCGGGAAAATTCATTCGGATTAATGAATGTCATTTGCAATCATTGTCATTCAGTTCACTTCCCTGAAGAAACAACTGGCAATACAAGTAATACATTTAGACGGTGTTGTCAAAAGGGTCAAATTAGACTGCCTTCTTTACATTCATATACTGAATATCTACAGAAGATTCTAACTGACGATGTACCTGAAAGTGAAATCTTTATCAACTGCATTAGATCCTACAAATCGGTATCCACTATGAACATTAACGGTGGCACTGCACGTGACATCCGTCTTCAAAAAATGTTGTTTATTGATGAATGTACAATGGCATGAAGTCACTTACTCAACACCATTCATAAACTTCTACAAACGTTTATGAATAATAATATTCGATTTGGAGGAAAGGTACTTTTATTAGGAGGAGATTTTAAACAGTGATTAGCTATTCTTCCAGATGCCATGCACTCAGCTATTGTTCAGTGCACCTTAAAATACGCAGACAATTGGCATTGCTTTCAAAAGATACAGTTAGTAAAAAAGATACGATGTCCAGAACCAGATCATAACAATTGCTTATTACAACTGAGAGATGGTACACTCACCAATACAGATGGACTTCAGCCACATATTATTACAATTCCTCAAGCCTTTATCTGCGACGACTTAGTTACAGAGAGATTTGGAACAGCAATCTCATTAGACCAAATGCCCCTTTTAACACAACGCACTATACTATGTCCAAAAAATATTAATGTGGAAAACATAAATACCCAAGTCATTCCATTACTTCCTGGAGAGACACAACTCTTTCTAAGCTCTGACAAAGTTGACTCTGATCACGATAATGACCATCTTCATTGACCTTACAAGTTCTGACCTGGAATTACCTTTTACACTTAAACGGCGTGTACAAAGAAATTTTCCAATAAACCTTTACACTGTGCCACACACTTTATTGTTTGCTTTCTATTTACATCATCTACACCGTCACACTATTCTATATCTCATTCATACATCACGCTCTTTGTCATTCCCAACACCAGGGGTTGGCGAGCGAAGCGAGCAGGGGGCGGAGCCCCCTAGTTGCATCATAAAAGTAGAACTGCTTGTCTAGTACCATTTTACAGTTGTGAATGAGAGGATGGTTTTGTAGTTTCCCTATGCTTACAATGTCAACCAAGCCAAAGTGCATCTTTAAGACACAAACTAAACAAAATGTAATAAATAAACAAAAATAAAAGAAATCCTGGTGTATCTATGGGCCTTCTTACATGTTTAGCCCACTGACCCACTTACCCACCACTTGATACCACAGTATAAGAATTCAAGTTACGTTCATTTATTTTTGTATACAGACTGTGTCCACCTCCCAGCCTTCCATCTCTCACTCTGTCTCTGTTTCTATTTCACTCCAAATCCTTGCCTCTGTTCCTTCCACTAATCAAGTGTGTGCCCCAAACTCACTTCCTGACTTTATGACTTTTACACTCAATGAATTGCTGGCCAAGGGAGGAATTTCAACCCCACACAGGGGTTACTTCTGGTGCAATCCCTCGAGCTACTTCCAGAAGGTATTTCAGGCCCCATAAGTCCTGGATCTTTCTCTATGGAGCTGCCATCCACTCTTGAAATGACACTCCACTTGCCTAGATTACCAATCCCCATTTTTTTTTTAATTTTGTGAAAGGTATAACTTTGACCCCTCGTATGCCATTCGGAGTTGAACCCCTGGGGTTGGTTAATGTGGCATGCAAAACTTTAAGTCCTTCTGATCATTTTTGCTAAAGACATCTGTTGGTTTACTCTTAATCATAAGGGTGCAGAAAATATGGTCCAAAATTGATCTAAAAATGAAAGATTTTTCAGGACTTGTATAACTAGACATCAAGATGCATGAAATCATATGGAGATGTTTTACTGTACAGGTACTCCTCACTTTACGACCTATTTGCTTAACGACCGCTTGCACTTACGACCAATCGAGTTTTGACCTGCAATTCGGGGAATCCCCTTTCTCAGCTTGAGTGTTGGTCAGTGGCGAATGGTGACATGCACAGTGAGCGTACTATAGGCTTGCTATGCGCTTTTTCAGTCAGTTTCATTCCTACAAGCAGTTACTGTGTAACCTCATTTTTTTTTTTTACATATTTGTAACCCCAAAATAGTTCAGATGTTGACGAAAAGAAAAAGTATGGCATCATCTGGAGAAATTGTTAAGAAACGAAGGAAAGCTATCGACCTTGAAATGAACATAAAAATCATACAAGACTACGAAGCTGGTAAAACGGTTAAAGAAATAGCTTGTGTCTTGAAATTGGCACATTCGACAATTTCAACGATTTTAAAGGATAAAGTTAGAGTGAAAGAGGTGGTGAAATCATCGACAGGATTTAAAGCCATAATAACTAGGCAGCGAAAAGATCTTATTAATGAGATGGACAAATTATTGGTGATCTGGTTTGACAACCAGATGCAAAATAATATGCCGATAAGACTTTTAATAATTCAAGCTAAGGCACGCAGTATCTTTGAGACTTTGAAGGCACGTGGAGGCGAAAAATCGACAGAATCATTTACAAATGATAATATGTACATATGCATGTCTTTTTATGAATAAATTTGAAGTTTGTTGCATAATTTTATATAATTTTATAATTTTACAACGATCCTATATTCCCGGCGCAAGCTCCTCGCTTATCGACCAATTTGCTTAACGACGTAGTCGTCGGAATGGAACTTGGTCGTAAAGTGAGGAGTACCTGTACTGGGTGTCAGGAGGCACTATACAAAAAAAAAAATGAAATGATTTCAAAGCATTCATATCTAATTGTTAAGAACACAAAAAATATTTGTAATTTGAAGAATTTTAGAACTGAATTTTCCAAAATTAACTGCATGAACTTTATTGTGTACTGTTTTGTTTTCTGAGTTAACCCCTCTTCTGCCATTTTTTCTCCCCTTCAGGTGGTCTACCTTCACAACAACAAGATTGCTGCAGTGGGCACGGAAGACTTCTGCCCTCCCAGCTACAACACAAAGAAGGCAATGTATTCTGGAATCAGCCTTTTCAGCAATCCAGTGCCATATTGGGAAGTGCAGCCCATCACCTTCCGCTGTGTCTTTGATCGCTCTGCCATTCAGCTAGGAAATTACAGGAAAAAATAAATCATTAAAGAGTTAAGCTCACTCCCCACCCCTACCTGCTCTCCCAGTGAGACAGAACAAAAAATGAAAGACTGACCATTTGTACTATATAGATCAAATTGCTGAAATCTGGTTTATTTTGATTTAAGAAAAGGGTATAAAAATTTATTATAAATAAGGCAAATTAATGTCTCAATTCACAGACAGAGTTAAGCTTTCAATAGAATTCCTGCTGCATTTAATTGGTAGCTGATGGTACCCTGTATAATTGCATTAGGATTTTTATACCTGTGTAGTGATGGATTATGTGTACACCTTTGTTTGCATACTGTTGTTTTTTTTAACTCTGTGGAAGGTAGAGAGCACTTCATCCTGTTCCTTTTGAGTATGTCTTTTGCAAGCCTGCTTCTTTGTGGGGTTTTCTGTGTTTAGTTTTCCACAATGTTTAGCACCTGTTTTTTTAATGACCACTGTAATGTCCCCTTTGAAACCAGAATGCAGAATGAATCATGGTTGTCACAGCTTAGAATAATGGAATAAACAACACAATGTATGTATACGGCAATGCTGTCATGGAGGCTATCGGCATGGCTTTTACGGTATATTTTGCTGATCTTCATTGAAATGTAAATGAGAGAATATATCTTAAAGCTGTTTAGTAAAATACGTCTGCCAAAATTCATTATTTTCAATGTGAATGTTACGATTACATATAATATACTAGAATTGTTTGTAATTTTTTTTTTTAAATAATGCAAACTCTTTTAAATGTGTTCACTCATAATATCGCTAATACTGAGGGAGATGAAAGGTAAGTTATCATGCCTTGATGATCCTTAATGAAATACAATACTTTGACTAAAATGAACATCACATTGAACAATAGGCAGGTGTCTCCTCTTCATTTTACAATATTTTCTTAAAGCAGGTTTGGTGTTTCTGACCTTTTTATATACATATTTTTTAAGATTCTGCTTAAATGTATTTCATTAGCAAAGTTGTTTCACATACATTAAGATTGCCAGTGTGAAATGAACACCTAAGTGTTTACATAGGGACTGTATAAAAACTTAAAAGTGTTCATTGAACACTGCCAGTTTTACTGGGGAATACTGTAATGCTGTGGATGAAAACTAGCTTGATCCAGTTTTTGGACTGAAGGGAGCAAGAGTCTCACTTGGCAAAATGTAGACACCGATGCAGGGCAGGTCAGAAGACACAGTCATGCATACCCATATTTACTCACATTGGTCAATTAATGTAACACATGTCTTGGGGATAGAAGTGGAAAGCACATTCAGATCAGAATAGATAAACTTTATTAATCTAATGGGGAAATTCAGACGCATACTGCAGCAGAAACAAAAAAAAAAAAGAAGAATTCAGACTCACAGGACAGATAACATATATATGGCCAAACAATCAATTAATAAATAAATAAAAATATATGAAATGTATATTCTGCAGATATTTCAAAATTAACCTAATGAGTACATTGGGAGGAAGCACGGAATTGATTGATAGCAGTGGGCAGAAAAGACCCCCAGATTCACTTTTTAACAGATCATGGTGGAATGAGCAACTGTGGCTAAAATTGCTCCAAGACAGAGCTTCCTGGAAGGGATGGAGGGATATTTTCATGGTTGTATTTGATTTTGCCACCATCGTCTTTTACACAATAACTTCAGGGTTAGCCCTGTGATGGAGTAGGAAGGTCTTTTCAGGCATTGTCCTTCTTTTGAGCTCAGGTTGCTTCCCCAGGAGAAAGAGAGAGAGTGTGACAGTCAACAGACAGTGATCAGGTTGAAATTTGAACTTTATAAAAACAAGAATTAATTATAGACTGCTGTTAAAATTCATCCCCTTAGTCCATTTATTGAACCTTCCTTATCATACTTTATGGTGGCAGGGGAATAAAGTCTATTCAGGTAGAACTGAGTAGAAGGCATCAACAACGCCTGTATGAGGTGCCAGTCCACATCAGAGCCCATAAGTCAGTTTAGTTTTGGTATTTCTTTGGGTTATGAGAGGAAAAACATTCAAACAATGGAGAGAATGTGCAGCCACCACAGTCTTGCAAAGTGAATAGGATCATAAAAAATATTATTTGTTGTAATGAAAATGCAAACAAGCACAAATTGTTGGGGCACCTGCAGGGAAAACCCATATAATTGAAAATAAATGCATTGTATAAATGCACTGAGAAAGGGAAAAGGACATCTTCACAGATGCAAGTCTCAAAGTGAATGGTCCAAGATGACGGTACTTCCGGTTAAGTACAGGCCAAGCAAGAAGTGGTGGGTCCAGGGATACGGGCAGCAGAAGTGACATCAAAGATGGTAGAGCTGTCAATATCTGGTCTGTAGAGGGAAGGAGACAAAAGGCATTATTTGTGGGCTGGTGAGGAATTACCACCACCAGAGCCTTTAAGTTGTCCCCACGGTGCACGTGTGTGACATTGTGTTACAAAACATCATACAAGGGTAAGGGTATAGCTGTTTTCACTTGGACCATGTTTCTTTTCCAGTATTAAAGTTTATATGTTTTAAAGCAGACATTAAAAAATGAGGACCAGTTATTGCCAGTCATGATTATTCTTTGAAGATCTTTCATTTGTTTTTCTTGCTTCAAAAGGTTAGTTGAGGCCTTACTCTCCTGGTGATTTCTGAAGTACAAAAAAAAATGCTGTCAACTCATTTGAAATATGTTATTATATTCTGCTCCCAAGTATAAGTTTGAAAAACTGCATATTGACAAATATATTCAGATCTCACCTGTTTATCACATTTTAAGCAAAACTGTTTCATCCTAAACAACATATATAAATAGGCACCATTGAGTTATGAAGGACTTATTCTTTGTTACTATTAGTTATTAGTCATGTAACTATACCATAATTTGGAACAGTTAAATTGTTCTGTCAGAAAAGAGGGTGGCACAGTTACTCAATGGTCACTATTGCTGCTTTACATGTACAGAGTGTCATGTTCAAATCCAAGTGTGGGGAATGCCTCTATAGACTTTGCATGGACACTCAGATAAAGTTCACTGACCCACTATGAGTATGTAAGACACATACCCCAGTTATGGGCTGGTTTGCACAACATGCTGCTATGATGCACTCTGCTACCCCATACACCTGAATTGAGTGAATAAAATGGTGGAATTAATGGTATATCTAAATGACGCTGATATTAATAAATTAATGAATGAAAAATCAAAATGATAGATAGATAGATAGATAGATAGATAGATAGATAGATAGATAGATAGATAGATAGATAGATAGATAGATAGATAGATAGATAGATAGATAGATAGATAGATAGATAGATAGATGTACTATATTTGTCCATAAGTGGAGATTGGAATTGTAAAGACACTTGAGAGGGCGAAAAAGAGATTAAAAAAATATAAATACTAAAACGAACAACAATCCCCAAAACACACATAGGAACTTCTGGCTAGGATACTGGAGAACTGCTGCAATCAATAACAGGCTATAGGTGGCAGTAAGATGGTCAATGATGGTCAATAATGCAGGATACTAAATGTTGAGTTTTCTACTATACACGCAGTACATGTGTTGGTACCAACAGCTGGAACTCCAACCTACAAGGTTACAATATTTGCAAGCTTAGTCAGAGGTTAATGGCTAAATTTGACTAATTTTGTCGTCAAATTAAACATTCTGCTTTTTCTTTTTGATAAAAATTGATACCTTTTTTAATCAAGATACCATTATGTTGATTTAAAATGCAGTTAAAACATTACTAGTGTTGCTACTGGCTATTGCTTGATGTTTAATTTATTATTCGCATATGATTGCAAGGGCCCATTTTCAGCAGACATTTCTTCAGTGTCCTAATGGTAACCTCCCTTAGTGTATTCTTAATTAGTTATCTTAAATGCTAATTCATTATTAAACAAACTTTTGTAATTGCATTTGAATTGCTGAAACCTGTTATTCTGTTCACTTGGGTTGCAAGATATTGATATTCCTAAAGTTCAGTTCTGGATTCTAACAGCATCCTCAAGAAACATGTCAGTCTATTTTTGTTTTGCTAAATGAAGGTTATTCCATGTGACACGTTACCAAGAAACTGAAGATTCCATGCATGCATGTTTGTTACTATCTTGACAGAAGAAGGCAAACTGGATTGAACTGGAACAGAAAAGGCCTGGATGTACAACTGCAGAAGGACATCAGTCTGTTTTGCGAGAAACCAATGGCATACAGTTCCACAGTTGGCTTCTTTATTAAAAACATACTTTCTGTAGTGCCATCTATATATTTTCCAATCAAATTAATGGTATCTTGTTAAAAAAAGGTATCAATTTCTATGAAAAACAGTACAATTGTTGGGTGTGCCCAAACTTCTGACTGGTAATGCAATTATTCCAATTTGTGGCCACATTGCCTATCCTGTTAGTATTATTGTCAAGGCAGAAACCAAACTTGGAAGGGATGTATAAATAATTAATACCATTTTTAGTAAAGATTAATGACACTTTAAAAAAATTTATGACCTAAATTACTCTTCATCATGTAGCTTTTAATGACTTTTACGAAGGGCGCAACAGTGACACAATGTGTTACTTTAGATCGTGGCAGCTCACAGAGCTCAGTTCATTTCATATCTGTTGTATGTATTCTGTGATTTATTCACTTGAGAGCGGATCCCCAATTCAAACAAACAGACATGTTTTTTAGTGGCAGTTAAAAAAGATATGAGAATGTCTGTGTTTGTGTGTGTCCAGTTATAGACTTTGCATCTACTGTATAGGTAATTGTTGCCTTATTATAATTACTACATGTAGGCAAAAGAAACATTAATTACTAATCTACAGGAAGTAAACTTTTAAAAGGATTAAGGGGTTTGCATTGACACAACATTTGTATCATCCAGAAAACCTGCAAAACCAATTAAATGGTAAATAAAACATTAGGTCATATAATAAAAATGACTGAATATAAAAGTAGGGACTTGATACTCTCATTGGATAATGTACTACTGAAACTTCACCTGGAGTACGGCACACAGTGATTAATGATCAAAACTAGGACTCAAGTCTCTTCCCAACACACTATAGATGTGCAAACTATTTCTCAAAAGGACATATTAGCATACTAGCAGTATCTTGATTTTTTTAGAAGAAGGAAAGATCTTCAAAGGTGGTCGGCATTGCACTTAGTCATTGACTTCTGAAGTAATTGGTGTTGTATGTTACTGCTTCTCAGTATACTGTAAAGACTGACTGCTATTACCTAGTGATGGAAATCAATTAGATTAGATTAGTTTAGTTTAGTTTAGATTTATCTAATCTAATAAAGTAACTTTATTACTCCCAAGGGGAAATTAAGATGCATATAGCAGCAGAAACATAGAAAACAAGGATACAGACTCACAAAACAAATTCAGCCAATCAAGCAATCAATCAATCAATTGATAAATAAATAAATACAAATAAATAAATAAATGTATATTGTGCAGAAATTTTTAAATGAATTGAACTAGTGGAGGAAGCTTTGAATTGCCTGATAGCAGATGGCAGAAAAGACCCCCAGAGGCACTTCTTAGCACATCGCGGAGGAATGAGCCTGTGGCTAAAAGTACTCCAAGACAGCGCCTCCTGGAGGGGATTTTTTACGATGGCAATGGAGTAGTTCATTAAACAAAATGGCATACAGTAGAAACCCCGTAGAGGCAAATGGTGCAGTGATTTTGCAATCACTTTCATCTCTCCATCAGCTTACTGCTCACTGAAGTTTTATGAGATGGCTTTGCTGTTCTTACTTGTGCATGCTTTTTCCTAACTTAATCAGACCAAAAATTATGAAATTCAGCAACAGATTTGTAAAACAGACTGATGCTGAACATTTATTAGCAATAAAATTGCATTTGTTATTAGAACCCTTAACCAGTATTATAACTGGATTACTTTTCTAAAAGTTATATAATCACATCTTACATTTTCCAACTTTATTACTAAATATAACTGAATTCATGTTTACTCATCAACTAAATATCAAACAGGAAAGCCAACCAAAATCATGGAATGGAAACAGTCATTAAGGTAGGAAATAAAGTAATTCAAAGCAGAAGAACTTTGCTTGAGTGTCTGTTTCAAATTTTAAAGTACCTCAAAAGCGAAAAATAAAAACATTTGTTTTTGGTTCAAGGAGTGAAAGACAACCATTGCTTTTGCAGAGTTTATAATAAAAATGAAAAGCATGTAGACCATTATGGGATCTATACGCTTTCTGAAAGCAAAGGTTTCAGAGACTCCTAAAATAAACAATTGACACAAAAGGATTTTTGGAAGACTTTTGTAAAAAGAATTAGCCATGTTATAGTATATCCCTGCAGAAACAGCAGCAAGGCCAAGACAAATCCTGGTACATGATACCAGCCACACTTTCTCAGAAATCAACCTGATATGACCACCTTTGGAATGTAGGACTGTTAGGAAATGTTCTTTTAATTAACATCTGAGGTCACCATTGTAATGGTTCTAATGAATGTTATTCATTACAACAGATATGGGAGAGCATCTAAAATATAAACAACATATTTTCACAATGGATAAATACTAAAGATTATATAGATGCATTCGCTTATAAACACTAGGATCATGTGCATAAAAGTTTTAAAACATGCTGTTTACACCAATCAACATAGAGAGAATAGCATAGCTTACAATGCGGTAGTCTAAATATGGCAGTCCAAGCAATGCCAATATATTAATTTGGTAAGGAAGAGTGACATCATATCTATGTAACCTACAATGAAATATCATAATATGAAAAAGAGAAAGTAAATACATGGACATGAAAGTAGCATACTTATACACTATTAGTCTACTGGAAACTAGGGGGAAAAGAGAGAAGAAGAAATGTAAAGTTAAACACAATGCTCACTTAATTGGAGGGTATGTCAGACTTGCAAAGTGCGGCTGTCGATTCATAAAGGAACAATGTCAGTTTCCATAACTGAAAATTACTGTGCATGTCAAACTTAGAAACTGCATGACAACTTTCCAGTGCAGTCATGCTTGCCTCTTGTTCTGACAGCCAATTGTGTGTTGCCTGGTGGAGTCCATCCTGTATGAAGGTTAGGGTTAGATACATATGAGTTCAGCAGCATTCTCTGACCCTGTTTTCCTTTTTACCATTCTTTCATGTAACATGAAACATGAGACACCAGACAGACAAGCTTCTCTTCTGTATGAGAGATCCAAAACACCTTTCTTACTTCTCATTGCTGCATTATGTTCACAGAGCCCTCCCTACGACTAAAGAGAAAATTAAACCTATTTGATTATTGTTAGGATGAGTCGTAGAATAGTTGGACTGAGTTGCTGGGTATGACAGAGTAGATGGCTTGCCTTCACAAAAATGTGCTGCTGTCTATCTTCGACTCACTATGTGAATGAAGACTACAACTGAATATTCTTGGAAAGGTCTTCTAATGTGACATGGCCTTTTAGCTTACTAGTTAGTAACCTACTTGCACTGACTTAGTGATCATTTGTATCCTCAAAGAAAATCCAGTTTACAAACTGAGCTATTGGTGTTATAGTTTTTGTGTAAATTTCTGAGGCGAGTGTAAGACCAAGAAGCCCTGTGCTCCTTCAAAATACTGACAAATAGGTTTCAAAAGTATTGGGTAATCTGGTCTAGTTCACGGCAAATCAAAAGTTTATGTAGTGTTTCCTCATAACTGCTTTGATGGCAATTACTTGATGTCTGCCATGTGGTCTAATGTAGGCCTGAATTTTGCACACAAAACCAAGAGGACCACTCTAGGATGTGTAAATGGGCATATAATACAGTCATCATCTTGAAAAAGACATAAATACCATTAATGATATTTAAATGACAGAAAGCAGTGTGCTTTTAAATTTGTTGGCTACATATTTTAATTATAGCAAATAAATGACTTCCTTATTTTAATGTTAGAAAATGTATGCATAGCAGAATACTTTGGTGCAACTTAAATTTAACTAATTGGAAATTTGCACCATTTTTTGTTATTTAGTTGGATATCACATTTTTGTTTTTTAAATACTTTTTAAACCAGGATGTACAGTATGTGATGTGTGATGGAGATTTGCTCAGACAGCCACTGGCAAGGATAAGTGCCTGGTGTCCGCAAACTACAGTTTAATCGATCATATTAATCAATCATGCTGGCTACTAAGGATCTGTTTGCCAACAGGAACATCGTTTGGGTGAGAAAAGACGAAACTTTCAACAAAATATACAAGTTAAAACTACTTCTCTTAAGCTAAATCTAAAACAGTGAACTAACCTCTAACTGAAATTTTACAAAGTTTTACTCTGTCTGGCTTAAGGATTGGTGAGATGCAAGTGAGTTGCTTTGGGCTGAACAGATTATAGGATTATTGATCCATTCCTCCTTTGAACCTTCTTCTCCTGGACTGGGGGCAGCTGGAGACTATCATCGTAAGCAATGGCCACAGGCAAGAATAATCGCTGGACATGTGCAGAGTGAATATCGCTGGGGTGAGCACACACTCACCCGCACACTCACAAACACCCACATACATTACAGAATGATTTATCATCATCAATTCATCTAAACCACATGTCTTCGGACAGTGGGAGGAAATTGGAGCAAACACACATGTACACATGTGCAAACTCCATGCAAGGGAGCATCCAGGACGTGACCCCAACACTCCAGACTGTCATACAGCAGTACTAACACTGTGTTGCCATACGCCTAATTATTTGATTATTAATATATTTACATCAACTGTGACCTTTTGAAACTCAGAAAAAAATACCCTTTATTTCAACAACAACAACAGCAACATTTATTTCTATACCACATTTTCATACAAGGAATGTAGTTCATAGTGCTTTACATAATATAAAAGACGAGCTACAAGAGCTACACAGCATTCAGCAACTTAAAAACAGATAATTATATATAACTAAATAAAAAATATCTAAGAAATTAATTTATAAAGATTTCAGACTTATTTTAGTAACATAGTAGGGTTCATTGTAGTGGAGCAGGACCCTTAAACACCGCCAGATGTTGGTTATACCTTGAGTTCACATTCACTGAAGTTTGTTTTCTGTGTTGTCCCATTGTTTGAAAGTAAAGATGTCACTCAGAAACATGGCCAAATTTATATGGTAATTATAATATGAAAGAGCTGTGTAAGCCCATGCTCTTAAAATTTCCTAAAAAGCCCAGGCTCCTAGAAACTATTGAAATTGTCAGAAAAAAAATTGAAATGCAGATTCGGTGGTTTCACTTTGTGGAGGTGCTCGCCTCGCTTATGTATTAGCGGCAAAGCAAGTTTGTTTTTCACTGCATTTTCACTTCAATGGAGTGTCTTTCTTTCAGCTTCATGCTGTAGCCACATACTTCTTTCTTCTTCCGTCTCATTAACTTGGGGCCGCCTTGCCGGCTCTTTGAACTTCATGCTGTGGCCTCGCACTTCCGGGCTGCCTTGCACTTTCTGGACCGAACAGACAGACACACACACTTCTACGCATAGACATTTATATATATGATATTCAAGAAAAGCTTTTTTTAAGCCATATATGGTTACTAGTGTAAGATGACAAGGATTGGCTACAAACGCGTATTATAAGCTGATTTAAGATTGTGGTCAACTGAGGGAACAACGGGTCTCAGCAAAATAAATGTTGGGGAAACAATCGGGCCGTCCCCATTTACTTCAAATGAAGTCAAAAGTATAACAAATAATAGCTTCCTGAAAAGCGTGGAGGCAAAGTAATCTTGTGGTTTCAGATTATAGAGGAGCTTCATCTCTTTGGTTGCTTGGTCGTGAAGTAATGCCACCTTGCAGGTGATCATGTTTTTATGACCCAAGAACTGGAAGGGGCGGAGTCAGTTGCATTCACTGGGCAGTCCCACAGAACTACTGAGGAAAAGGAGGACAGCACAGTTAGCAGCAGTACCCCCAATTGGCCTGTTGTGGAACTACATACCAAAGAGGAATTTGGAGAGTCACTTTCTGACACAAGATTCATAAAGGAACTTGCCGTGGAACCTGGCGTACATACAGTTTTATAATTCCAATTTTTTTTTTTTTTTTTGTGAATGAACGTTTTCCTTTCTAGCATGAGCAAAATGTTAGTACAGAATCTAAGAAAGATTTAATACATGATCCCCCAGGACATTAAGCTGTATGTACTGTGGGGGAGAACTGCAATCCCAAAAGGAAATCCATATTGGGACATTGGGAGAACATGTAAACCCCCCTCTTAATTTATGCTAGATGAAATGCAGCAATGCTAATTATAGTGCCACTATAGCGAGGTTTGCTTTCAAACAGTAGATGAAGGAAAGTACAAATAAGAGATGCAAAAACATTAATATACATGGTAGGGGATACTGTATGGGAGAGAAAATATGGAGAAAGGAGATGCCTTATGTAAAAAGGAAAAAAGCAATGTGGAGAGTCTACTTGGTTTTTAGAAAGAGGCTACAAAGCAGATCAAAGAGTGGGATGCACAAAAGGTGATACAAAAATTCAAAATTCTGTTCACAGGAACTTCATAAAAGAGTAAAAATAGCAGAAAAATATTAATTTGTATAATCTTACAGATCAACATTGTGGATTTTAATAATAAAAACTCAGCATTGTGAAAAAACGGGGCAGGATTTGAATTATTTATGAGAACGGTATTCATTGTCTTTTGAGCTTAAATATTACTAGACAATATACATTAAAGAAGAAATATGCATGTGTTGTAATCTTTTTTAATGCCTGCTATTATAGTTTCTATTTTACGCTACACTGCCCCCTTGTGGTATGTGTATCTATTGTACTGTTGAAGATTATAAAGCAGCTATTATGCCCAAACTGTATGCGCCAGTTTTTAATATCTTGCAGAAGAAATTTTGAATGAAAGGTATGTTTTTTTAAGGGATTTGTTTAACTCAGTATGCTGTAAGTTATATAAAATTAATTTTCTCTTCCTCCTTCTCTGCTTATTTAACTAAAGTTTGTATCCAGTATTTCTGAAGATTAACAAAAATCTAAATACAAGTAATTGAGTATGTTATACAGAAGGATTTTATTAAGGTTTACTGCTTAATGTAAGTTTAGTTCGCAATCATAACATATGGTTTGTTATTGTGACAGAAACACCGGACCTATTAAAAAAAATGATTAGAGCTTCAGTTGCTTGCTTATTGTTCATACTCATTAGTTCTCAAATTTCTTCTTGCAGTCTTTTGAGATTAAAGAAAGATGTGGCTTTTGCCCTTAGGTGTAATAACTTCACTCTGTTGCATTCCCTTATCCAAAACCCAAATTTCCCATATTTCATAACAGAGAAATATCTTCTCTGCGCCTTTTGACCTTTGCCAGCAGGGATTTGGAAAAGTAAGCGAGCATATTTTTGTTTCAAAGATCTTCTTTTATAAGTATCTAACCAGTAATGTCTGTCATCAAAAGTGAACAGAAAATTTATACTTGACAGAAGGCATCTGAAAGTTATAGCATTAAAAAAAAGAAAAGAATGCCAAGCTTGCCACAGAGAAGGTAAAAGCAGTAATCCAAAAACCTGATCACCATATATTACATACTGGTTTATGGTGTTGTGGAGTGTCTTATGACAGTTATATGTGAATTACAAACTTCAAAAACCTTTCTAATCCAATCTCATCAGAGGCTTTGATGTGGCTTGATTGGTATATACTTCAATATCTTGCATATTTCTTTACCTTAAAAGTGAACTTATGTTTCAAACAGGCAAATTAATGAATTTAGTTTTCACCTTTTCAGTCATTTGAAGAATACAGAATTGCATGAATAAATGCAAAGAAGTGCAAGGAAATTATGTGTACAATTTATAGTTTCTGAAAAGTGACCCTTGTGTCACAATATTAGAAGACTGCAACACATTGTTGGAAAGTTCTTCCAAAAACATCTCCATAATATCCCCTGCTTTCCGTTCTCATCCTCCCCTGCAGCCTTGCCACTACAGAGCTTTATGATAACCACAGTGACTCCACCAACAGAAATAGACCTGACCCCAAACACCGCTTCTGGCACTGCTTCCTCCAAGGAGGGATTATCCTCTGGTTTTAAGAGATTCTTAAAGTGCTCCTCCTACCTATTGAAGATTTTTCAAGTTTAGGTCTACATTTCCCACACCCTTACTGAGAACGGTCTGGCTTATCCCCACCCAACTTCCCCCAAGATTGAATGGTTTGCCTCTTCAATGCTATCCGAATGTCATTCATCATGCACTTACCAAATACCACCCAACACACAGACCTTCATTCTGGCGGTGAGTCCACTTAATGCAATATACAAGGCATTCAGCTAGCACTACACTGAAGGCCTCTGTTTTCACAGCTTCACTTTCCAGGTATATCTGTCAAGTAGTGATCAGTTGACAGCTCAGTCTTTTTCTTTACCTGAGTGTCCAGAGTATATGGCCTCAGATAAGAACATACATCTACAAAGTTGATTATAGGCCTTGTCAATACTATGTAGATTGAAATGTTGACGAAAAAAAGAGTAAGATGATTTTTTTCCAGTTACAAATAATAATAATAATAATTTTTAGCATTTATATAGCGCTTTTCTCACTACTCAAAGCGCTCAGCAATTGCAGGTTAAGGGCCTTGCTTAAGGGCCCAACAGAGCAGAGTCTCTAATGGCATTGACGGGATTCGAACCGGCAACCTTCCGATTGCCAGTGCAGATCTCTAGCCTCAGAGCCACCACTCCGATCACACTACTCAGCTCCATGTCAGAATAAAAGAAAAGAATCCACGAAGAACAATGTTAATTCTATCCTGGCAAAAGAACAGTGGCTCAATTCTATTTGAGTCTCACAGTCATTTCCACATGTACTTTGTTCTCTACAAAAAATGACAATGGGAGCTGTACTTGCTCCACTAATGGTGCATCTTTTTCCCCTCTTCTATTTTTCTCATAACTTTCAAGGTCAGGGTGCAGCCGATTGTTAAGTCTGGGAACCTAATGGTTTTATTTCTGGTATTTGTGGATTATCCCATCTTTTTGGCCTCATTAGCAGATAAGTGTGATGCAGAAAAGAAAGGTTTATTAACTGTTCCAAGTGGAGGCATTCAATTAACTCTCAGGGTGTTGTTCATGAATCAGGGTGGAGGTGACTGAAATCAACAATGGAACTGGTGCAGCATTGGAGCTTTATTGACTTTGTTGTAGATGATGGTGGTAAAGATCCTTGGGCAGTGCTTTCATTTTGTGGTCAGTATACAGTCCTATTCTTCCCCATTCATAATTTTCTAACACAGTGCTTTCTAAAATCTCATGTTTGTGATGGGTAGCTAATTAATTGTTTAGTAAAATTAGTCAAGTTCATCCACATTCAATTTTTGTACCAATTAATGTACCACCTTCTCTTTGACGTAGTAGTTATTGTGGTAGTATGTGAAACAACACTGTTGACATATCACAGACAGCTTTCATTTCTATGGCACAAAAATACAATAAATATTCCCCACAACACCTTCTTCCCTCTCACAACTAGTGAAACAATCAAACTGAGATGACTGACAAGCAAAGACATGTATAAGTAAGGGGGAGAAATGAAGGAATGATGCAGACAAGCTTGTGAAGGGATTGGACCATATCCATAGTTTGAAATGTTGAATGAATAATGTGTTTGGGCAAGGAAGAATTCCTTCTCTTAAGGAATGCTCTACCCAAAAATATTTTTAGATATGTTACTTAACCTATATACTTTGTAGTAGTAGCAAAAAATAAAAATAGTTAATCTCACGTTTTCATGCAGAATGGAGAGAATGATGTTTATGACATAAAAACTCAAAAGTAGCCAGTGAAATTGTGGACGTCTGCTACAGGTGACATCATCTTATACAGCGGCAGTATGAACAAGCCCTAATATAAAATCCAAACTCAGAGTCAAAATGGTTGCCTAGGACTTTGCCTTGAAACACTAAACTAATACCTTAAACACTTTCAGAGAGAATTCACAATCTTACACACAGTGGGACATGTGGCAGTTTTAATAGCATTGTGCTAATCGTGTCATGTTAAGCGATTAATGGTCTGTTCTCTCTCTCTCTCTCTCAACAGTATTACAAAATGGTAACATTCTTTCAAAAAATGATATGGTACCATGGTAAAAATTCAAAACATGATGGAAAACAAATGTAACAAACTGTTTAGTAATATTAATAAAGCAAATCATTGAATATTTGAATTCCTTAAGGTTCCAAACCTCAAATAAAAATTATTTGGGTGAATGCCAAAATGATTATATTACTAATAAAAAAAGAAGATTCAAATGATCTAACTTACTCCACAACTTTCATTTACCACATCAAACTTGCATTATTAGATCACCTGCAGATGTAGTGGCAAATGGTGCTGATTGACAAAAGTTTACCGAAGTAATCCTGAGCCCATGTCAAGATATCCATTACAGACACATGATCTTATAAAAGACAGTGACAGTGGAGAGATCAGAAATGACTGCCCTTTAAGCAGAGATTCCATGAGCATTTTAATTATATTGTGCCCTGTAGAGGGCGAAACACCCCAAATCATACTAATTTGTCTTTGACGAACATTGTTCTCAAAGTGCTGGATTAATCGATGACATATCTGTTGGCATATTGAAGAGCTTCGACAGGTCCTTGCTCTTGAAGGACTAGGCCTTTTTGGAAGCTGCTTATATACTCATCTTGTCATTTCAAATTGTCAGATCATTATTAGTCTTTTTTGGAACATCAACTTCATTATAAACGTACATCTTCAGAAATAATGCTGTTGATTATGCAAAACATGAAATATCTTTAAACTGTTTTTGCCAGAATATATCCATCCATCCATCCATTTTCCAACCCGTTGAATCCAAACACAGGGTCACGGGGGTCTGCTGGAGCCAATCCCAGCCAACACAGGGCACAAGGCAGGAACCAATCCTGGGCAGGGTGCCAACCCACCGCAGGACACACACAAACACACCAAGCACACACTAGGGCCAATTTAGAATCACCAATCCACCTAACCTGCATGTCTTTGGACTGTGGGAGGAAACCGGAGTGCCCGGAGGAAACCCACGCAGACACGGGGAAAACATGCAAACTCCACGCAGGGAGGACCCGGGAAGCGAACCCGGGTCCCCAGGTCTCCCAACTGCGAGGCAGCAGCGCTACCCACTGCGCCACCGTGCCGCCCTGCCTGAATATATGTCAAAGTAAATTTACAAATCACTCCTTTTTGTTTTTATTAGCATTTTCCATAGTGTCACAACTTTTTTGGAATAAGGGTTCTATTATTTGTAATCTAGAGATTTTTCCTTGAAGTATAACCTTTCAAGCGTGAGTAATCACTGATATAATGTTTACACTGCAAATTTAATTGTGAGGTAGTATTGAATTATTGTTTCTTTTGGAGATGAGGTACTGAAAAAATAAACCATTTTCAAATGGTTTAGGTTTAGTTTTTATTTATTTATATAGCACATTTATAACAACTAAAAGTTGACCAAAGTGCTTTACATAGAATAAAGGCTAACAGTAAGAAATAAAAGTCAGATAAGGAATTATTAAAAAGATAAAATATATACATACATGAACAAACATATGCCAACTTACAAACATAAAATGGCTTGTGTAAAATAAAATACATACTGTACATAAATTGAACACCATCCATCCATCCATTGTCTCCCGCTTATCCGAGGTCGGGTCGCGGGGGCAGCAGCTTGAGCAGAGATGCCCAGACTTCCCTCTCCCCGGCCACTTCTTCTAGCTCTTCCGGGAGAATCCCAAGGCGTTCCCAGGCCAGCCGAGAGACATAGTCCCTCCAACGTGTCCTGGGTCTTCCCCGGGGCCTCCTCCTGGTTAGACGTGCCTGGAACACCTCACCAGGGAGGCGTCCAGGAGGCATCCTGATCAGATGCCCGAGCCACCTCATCTGACTCCTCTCGATGCGGAGGAGCAGCGGCTCTACTCTGAGCCCCTCCCGGATGACTGAGCTTCTCACCCTATCTTTAAGGGAAAGCCCAGACACCCTGCGGAGGAAACTCATTTCAGCCGCTTGTATTCGCGATCTCGTTCTTTCGGTCACTACCCATAGCTCATGACCATAGGTGAGGGTAGGAACATAGATCGACTGGTAAATTGAGAGCTTCGCCTTGCGGCTCAGCTCCTTTTTCACCACGACAGACCGATGCAACGCCCGCATTACTGCGGATGCCGCACCGATCCGCCTGTCGATCTCACGCTCCATTCTTCCCTCACTCGTGAACAAGACCCCGAGATACTTGAACTCCTCCACTTGGGGCAGGATCTCGCTACCAACCCTGACAGGGCGCTCCACCCTTTTCCGGCAGAGGACCATGGTCTCGGATTTGGAGGTGCTGATTCTCATCCCAGCCGCTTCACACTCGGCTGCGAACCGATCCAGAGAGAGCTGAAGATCACAGCCTGATGAAGCAAACAGGACAACATCATCTGCAAAAAGCAGTGACCCAATCCTGAGCCCACCAAACCGGACCCCCTCAACACCCTGGCTGCGCCTAGAAATTCTGTCCATAAAAGTTATGAACAGAATCGGTGACAAAGGGCAGCCCTGGCGGAGTCCAACTCTCACTGGAAACGGGTTCGACTTACTGCCGGCAATGCGGACCAGGCTCTGGCAACGATTGTACAGGGACCGAACAGCCCTTATCAGGGGGTCCGGTACCCCATACTCCTGGAGTACCCCTCACAGGATTCCCCAAGGGACACGGTCGAATGCCTTTTCCAAGTCCACAAAACACATGTAGACTGGTTGGGCAAACTCCCATGCACCCTCCAGGACCATGCTAAGGGTATAGAGCTGGTCCACTGTTCCACGACCAGGACGAAAACCACACTGTTCCTCCTGAATCCGAGGCTCGACTATCCGACGGACCCTCCTCTCCAGGACCCCTGAATAGACTTTTCCAGGGAGGCTGAGGAGTGTGATCCCTCTGTAGTTGGAACACACCCTCCGATCCCCCTTCTTAAAGAGGGGGACCACCACCCCGGTCTGCCAATCCAGAGGCACTGTCCCTGATGTCCATGCGATGTTGCAGAGGCGTGTCAACCAAGACAGTCCTACAACATCCAGAGCCTTGAGGAACTCCAGGCGTATCTCATCCACCCCCGGGGCCCTGCCACCAAGGAGTTTTTTGACCACCTCGGTGACCTCAGTCCCAGAGATGGGGGAGCCCACCTCTGAGTCCCCAGGCTCTGCTTCCTCATTGGAAGGCATGTTAATGTGATTGAGTAGGTCTTCGAAGTACTCCCCCCACCGACCCACAACGTCCCGAGTCGAGGTCAGCAGCGCACCAACCCCACCATATACAGTGTTGACACTGCACTGCTTCCCCTTCCTGAGACGCCGGATTGTGGACCAGAATCTCCTCGAAGCCGTCTGAAAGTCATTCTCCATGGCCTCCCCAAACTCCTCCCACGCCCGAGTTTTTGCCTCCTTTAACCGCCACCTTATCATGGTGGAGGGGTTTGCGTGTCCCAATGATCCTAGGAGCTCTGTTGTCCGGGGCTTTATGCCCCTGGTAGGGCCACCCAAGGTAAACTGGTCCTAGGTGAGGGATGAGACAAAGAGCGGTTAAACAAACCTCCTATGATGGAAAACAATTTTGGACGGCGTTTTCCCTTGCCCGGACGCGGGTCACCGGGGCCCCACTCTGGAGCCAGGCCTGGAGGTGGGGCTCGATGGCGAGCACCTGGTGGCCGGGCCTGCACCCATGGGGCTCAGCCGGGCACAGCCCGAAGAGGCAACGTGGGTCCCCCTTCCCATGGGCTCACCACCTATGGGAGGGGCCAAGGAGGTCGGGTGCAGTGTGAGTTGGGTGGTGGCCGAAGGCGGGGACCTTGGCGGTCCGATCCTTGGCTACAGAAGCTGGCTCTTGGGACGTGGAATGTCACCTCTCTGAAGGGGAAGGAGCCTGAGCTAGTGCGCAAAGTTGAGAAGTTCCGGCTAGATATAGTCGGACTCACCTCGACGCACAGCTTGGACTCTGGAACCAATCTCCTTGAGAGGGGCTGGACTCTGTGCCACTCTGGAGTTGCCCCCGGTGAGAGGCGCCGAGCGGGTGTGGATATACTTATTGCCCCCTGACTTGGAGCCTGTACATTGGGGTTTACCCCGGTGGACGAGAGGGTAGCCTCCCTTCGCCTTCGGGTGGGGGGACGGGTCCTAACTGTTGTTTGTGCATATGCACCGAACAGCAGTTCGGAGTACCCACCCTTTTTGGAGTCCCTGGAGGGGGGTGCTAGAGGGCATACCTTCTGGGGACTCCATCGTTCTGCTGGGAGACTTCAATGCTCACGTGGGCAATGACAGTGAGACCTGGAAGGGCGTGATTGGGAGGAATGGCCCCCCCGATCTGAACCCGAGCGGTGTTTTTGTTATTGGACTTCTGTGCTCGTCACGGATTGTCCATAACGAACACCATGTTCAAGCATAGGGGTGTTCATATGTGCACTTGGCACCAGGACACCCTAGGCCTCAGTTCGATGATCAACTTTGTGGTCGTGTCGTCGGACTTGCGGCCACATGTCTTGGACACTCGGGTGAAGAGAGGGGCGGAGCTGTCAACTGATCACCACCTGGTGGTGAGTTGGCTTCGATGGTGGGGGAGGATGCCGGTCAGGCGTGGTAGGCCCAAACGTGTTGTGAGGGTCTGCTGGGAACGTCTGGCAGAGCCCCCTGTCAGAAGTAGCTTCAACTCCCACCTCCGACAGAACTTCGACCACATCCCGAGGGAGGTGGGGGACATTGAATCCGAATGGGCCATGTTCTGTGCCTCTATTGTTGAGGCAGCTGACCGGAGCTGTGGCCGTAAGGTGGTCGGTGCCTGTCGTGGCGGCAATCCCCAAACCCGTTGGTGGACACTGGCGGTGAAGGATGCCGTCAAGCTGAGGAAGGAGTCCTACCGGTCCCTTTTGTCCTGTGGGACCCTGGAGGCAGCTGATAGATACCGGCAGGCCAAGCGGAATGCAGCTTTGGTGGTTGCTGAGGCAAAAACTCGGGCGTGGGAGGAGTTTGGGGAGGCCATGGAGAATAAATTGAACACAGTATGAATAATATAAATAGAAAGATTTAAACACCCAAGCTCATAAGTTGTAAAGCAAGTAAATAAAAGTACTTTTTCAGCAGAAACTTAAAACTATAAAGTGTGGGAGCTGACATTATTATGAGGAGCAAACCTTTCCACAATTTAGGACCAGCCACTGCAAAAGCACGACCACCCCTCAGCTTCAACCATACACGTTGTTCAGTAAGTAATAACTGAAGACCTCAGCTGCCTGGCTGACAAATACAGAGCAAGAAGATCAACTAAGTAAGGTGCAGCTGATCCATGTTTAGTTTTAAAAACAAACACTAAAATCTTAAAATTTCACCTTGTAACTAATAGAGAGCCAATGAAGAGAGGCCAACACCAGAGCGATGTGATCCCTTTTTATGCTTCTGGTCAAAACTCTAGCAGCAGGCATACAGTGTTGTATGGGATACCCCGACATAGAGGGCATTACAATAATCCAAACAAGACATGACAACAGCATGAATGAGCTCTTGTAGGTCATTAAATGACAAAAACGCCTTGACTTTATTGATCACCCTGAGGCAGAAAAAACTATTTTTACCATAGCATTGATCTGCCTGTCAGATTTAAAACCTGAATCCATGATCACCCCTAGATTTTAGCACATCGACTTTAAGTACTGGACAAGTGGACCCAATGTGTTAGCAATGTTTCGGGTAACAGCGGGCTGACCCAATAGAATGACCTTAATATTTGACTCATTTCACTGCAGGAAGTTAAGTCCATTCCAGTGTTTTCTAGCCTAAGCAATTAAAAAGCTTTGTCACTGACTCCATTTCACCCGATTGCAATGGGAAGTAAATGTGGGTATCATCAGCGTAACAATGATACAGGATGTTTTACTTGTTTAGTATAGAGAAGACCGGTAACATAAATAAAGAGTAGAGGACTGGACCTAAGACAGACCCCTAGGGTACCCCACGGGTTATGGCAGTGATAGAAGAGGTGGAGCTACCAGCATGGACAGAAAATGTTCCGTCTTTGAGGTAATCAGTGAAACACTTAAGAGCAGTACACTGAATACCAACCCAATGCTCAAGCCAGTTAATCAGATTGTCATGATCAATCGTGTCAAGCACAGCACTCAAATCCAATAAAATTAGCACTGAGCACCTCCCCGATTCAGGTGCCAGCAGCAGATCATAATGGAAAATTTATTGATGTTTTATTTATTTTAGAGCTATTCAATTATTTCAAAGGTTTTATATAAGTATAGATCTCTATGAGTCTTAAGGGGTAAGAATGGGCTTAGTTAAGGCAGGGATTTTCCATGTGATTATAAACTGAAAGAATCATATTTAATAATGGCTCCGTAAAATAATAGAGAAAATGTGTGCTTTTTTTAAATTTGCAAATGACTAAAAGGACTGCAATTTCAAAATCCTATCTGCACTTATATCTAATTTTGAGTGAGACTAACCTTATGTTTTGTTATATCAAAGATAGTTTATAAGTAGAAATGCAGCTCAAAAAGAAGAGACACTGAAGCCAAGTCAATATAGATAAAGTTGCATATCACACACTACAAAGCCGTTAAGACAGAATGTTTGCCATTCCCCCTCTTAAACCTTTGAAGTGCCAGAAACATTTCTAGGGATTTTTGCTGCAAGCAATGCTTCTCAATTATTGATAATAGCTAAAACCTCTGTCCAAGATAAACATTTGGTTTAGGAGACTAAATGATAATGACATTCCAGGGAACATCTGGTTATAATAAAATAGAGAAAAAAGTTACAGAATGTGGAATTTCTCACGCCAGAATAGACATTGAACATTCATTTGGGGGCAAAAACAGGTATACCTCAATGTGGCTGTAAATTAACCTCTTTAAATGATGGTTTCTTATACTTACAGTATAATAAAGAGATTGCTGTTTGACTGTTGGAAAGGATTTTTCTATCCTCTTCATATATAGTATAAATTATTCGAGTAGCAGCTGAAAACTGGCATCCCTCAAGTCTCCAGTTACTTATGCCAAGTATTTTAAGACCTGGCTTCACTTCCCCCCATAAAAAAACACATTTTGCCGTATATCTTACCAGACTACTGCCTCATACTTTTGGACCATATACCTCTGAAAAGCATTGCAGACTGAGCTCTGCCTAGCCATTAGGATATGTTATTCAATAAATAACATTCAGTAATGTATTCTGCACATCACTTTCTTTTTCCTAGCTAAATTTTTATAGAAACTCTTCTAAAATAATTACATTAAACACATTATTTGCTCTCCTTTAAAGAAACTCCCTTGATCTCTAAAATTTGACACCATTATTTTGGATCATCCCAATTTTTGACCATATTAAAGAGAGAAATTTGTTCTGTGTCACTCAAGGTCAAAGTGTACTCATGTGCACACTTGGTGACACTGACACTATAATGAACAAGACCACCTGCTGACTCCTTGATGTTCCACTCCTAAAATTATAGGCTTATAATTTAAAGGTGCTACTAGACCTGTAGTCTGACAACAAGCATTATCACCACCATAGAAAATACATGTTTAGAGGTATATCAAGCCACTCCATCTTTCTCAACAGTCAAAGCTTTCTACCAGAATAAAATGTCTCAATTTTTAGAGTGGCAACTGTCTAATCTTAATCTGAGGGAATTATTATGTTTGGCTGTAACTAAACCTGTGCCATTCTGTCCTTCTTTTCTGTACCCTGCTTCCCTGCCTCGAATGTCACAAGAAAGAGGAGGAGGACACTGTGACAACATATGCTGTATACAGTAGATAGGTTGTTTGTTAGTTTTAGGTCAAAAGCATTCCCTTCTGGATTCTTTGAAAGGCAAATTTAAAGAAATTCAAAATAGCTTAAAATTGGCCCATCACTTGCAATGATATGTACACATTTTGATCTATTAATACAAAATTAAATTTTGTAACTGATCACAACCTATCAGACCCCTGGAGATTTCTAAACCCAAACTCAAGAGCATATTCCTTCTACTCACCAGTGCATCATTGCTACTCAAGAATTGATTATTTGTTTGTAGATAACAATTTCTTGTCTACGATTAAATCTTGCAAGTACAATGCTATTGTTATTTCCGACCATGCCCCTTTGATCTTGGAGCTGAAATCATTATGCCCCACATACTCATCTCGCAGATGGCATCTTAACCACTTTTATTAGCAGACGAGAACTGTACAGAATTTATATACAAACAAATCAGCTTTTTTCTAGAAACAAATACATCCTCAGAGGTCTCTGCAGGAATACTCTGGGGAACCCTGAAGGCCTTCTTAAGAGGACAGAGTATCTCATGTCTTTCTCACAGAAATAAATTGGAAACCAAGAAGGTATCAGAGCTAATCAACGAAATTGCTAGAATAGACCAAGAACATGCCAGGTGTCCAAGTGAGGCTCTTCATAGGAAAAGGCAGGCTCTGCATTCTGAACTCAACCTCTTGACAACTAAAGAAACAGAACAACTCATTTTTAAATCAAGACATCATTACTATGAACATGGAGAAAAAGCTAATAAGGTCTTAGCTCAACAAATCCACAAGCAAGAAGTTCATAATGCAATCCCATCAATCACCAACACAAACAGAGATAAAATCATTTGCCATAAAAATATAATGCACACATTTAGAGACTACTATAAATCCTTATATTCTACTGAGTTTAAAGAAGACAAGACACAATCTAATGCATTTCTGGATGCATCACAGATAGCAGAAATAGATACTCTCAGCACAGAGGAATTGGATAAACCTCTGGCACTAACAGAATTACTAGATGCTATAAAGTCACTTCAGAGCTGGAAAGCAGCAGGCCCGATGGCTACCCTGCTGATTTTTTTAAGAAATTCTCCACTCAGCTAGCTTCCCTCTTATTAGCAACATTTACAGAAGCTACAGACAATAAAATTCTACCTCAAACTTTTCTTTCCTAAACAAAATAAGGACTTATTACAATGTGCATCATACAGACCAATTTCACTTCTGAATAATGATGTTAAGATACTCTCCAAAGTCCTAGCTAGAAGGATGGAGAAAGTGCTGCCTTCGGTAATATCACAAGATCAAACTGGATTTATTAAAGGCCGTCACTTAGCTTCCAATCTTTGACGCCTGTTTAATGTAATATATTCACTCGCAAAGTCAAACACCCCAGAGTTATTATTATCATTGGATGCAGAAAAAGCATTTGATATGATTGAATGGAACTACCTTTTCACTACATTAGAGAAATTTGGGTTTGGCCTGAACATTTGTGCATGGATCAAACTACTGTATACCAATCCAGAAGCTTCAGTTTGTATTAACAATGTTAATTCAGACTACTTTAAACTAGAACGTCGTACCAGACAAGGATGCCCCTTGTCACCACTGCTATTTGCAATCACCATTGAACCACTGGCAGTTCACTGTCGAAATGCTTATGAGATAAAGGGGATTATCAGAGAAGGTCTTGAACAGAAAATTTCTCTATATGCAGATGATATGGTACTACATATATCAGATATACAAAATTTTGTGCCTGTTGTCCTAACAGCACTAACAGAATTTCAAAAGAGTTCTGGTCTCAGAATCAATTTGACTAAAAGTGTGCTCTTTCAAGTGAATTATCAAGCACATGGTATTAGATTGGATACCTTCCCTTTTATCATTGCAGATCAGTTTAAATACCTAGGGCTAAACATCACCAGTAGGCATAAAGCTCTTTATCAACAAATTTTCGCTGTCTGTATGGAAAAAATTAAGCAAGACATGCATAGATGGTCTTCCACTTTAGCTAGAAGAATTAGCTGGAAGAATTAACATTGTTAAAATGTATATCCTCCCTAAGCTTCTCTTTTTATTTCAAAACATTCCAATATACATCAATAAATTATTTTTAAGAAATTAGATTCAACCATAACCTCATTTATTTGGAATTCAAAACATCCACGTATCCAAAGAGAAACCCTACAAAGACCTAAAGCGGAAGGCGGCATGGCTCTGCCTAACTTTCAATTTTAATACTTGGCAGCAAACATACAAGTGGACATGGACACAAATAGATGAACAAATACAAGCTTGGTCTGCAATAGAAATAAAATCCTGCAGCACTTCTTTATACTATTTGCTTTGTGTCCCAATAAATGCAATATACTAACAACCCAATTGTGCTTCATTCACTCAGGATATGGAACCAATGTAGGAAGAATTTTAAGATAAAGAAGATTTTATCTGTGGCACCTCTACACGAGAACCACCTTTTTCCACCATCTCAAACATATGCATTTTTTAATATCTGGAAAACATTTGCGATTAAATCACTTAGAGATCTGCACGTCTTTGCATCCTATGAATGATTATATTCCAAATTTAACTTTCCAGCAACACATTTCTTTCACTACCTTCAAATCAGAAACTTTGTTAAACAGAACCTGCCCAATTTTCCTCACCTCCCACCTACCTCTATGCCGGAAAAAATATTGATCAGTCTTGAGGACTCAGACAGCATTTCTGCAATATATAAAACCATTCTAGAGTCCCTCCCTTTCAAAGATCCAAGAGGACATTGGGAAAAGGATCTCTCACTCAACATCTCAGAAAAGGAGTGGAAGGTAGCAATGTGGGGAATTCACTCGAGCTCCATATGTGCAAAGCATATTCAACTCAAAATTATATATCGAGCACATCTGTCCAAAATGTTTCCAGGGAAAGATCCAATTGCGAACGTTGCAATCAAGTTCCAACCTCACTAGGCCACATGTTCTGGACCTGCACCAAATTAACATCATTCTGGACCAAAATCTTTAAATACTTTTCAGACAGCCTTGGTGTAACAATCCCTCCTAATCCACTAACAGCTGTGTTTGGTGCACTCCCAGATGGGCTTAAAATGGAGAAGGACAAACAAACCTGTGATTGCCTTTACTACACTATTGGCACCTTGACTTATCTTGCTCAACTGGTAGAACCCTAACTCTACTATTCTAAGTCAGTGGGTAACTGATGTTATATATTATTTGAAACTGGAAAAAATCAGATTTGCACTTAGAGGATCTGTACAGAACTTTTTCAAAACCAGGCAGGATCTAATCAATAACATTTTAGAATAAGCTTTTAAAGCACTGAGGAAGCAGATTCTCTCCACTTTTTCTTTTTTTTCTTATCCATTTATTTTTATTAACTTATTAATTCATCTATTTACTTATTTTTACTAGCGTTAAGTTTTAGTCTGCAAGCTTAGCTCTCTTTCTCAGGGGTGAGGGTTGATTTGTTTTCGATCTTATTTTATGGAATGTTGTGTGATTTCAGTAAAATCAATACAATAATAAAAAAAGAAATAAAATTTCAAATAAATTATTTGCAATCATAGCATACAATACTAAGTACTGTATTGTAAGTGACAAAAATGTTTAAACTTTAAACAGTTTTCCAGTATAAATGTGCAAACAAAAATAATTCATGTCTATAATCATACTGTTGTTGGCTTATTGAGGTAATCATTTCAATGTTTTATACCTCATATCATCTTTGCTTCCCTCGTATCAACCTACTATAGCAATTACCTGAGATCCTGTGATGACACTCACCTCTCTCATTCTCTTCAAAACACTGGGATATGTAACCATTTGCTTACTTAGTTTTGCTGTTCTTCCTCTCTGAAACTTCATCCCATTGTCAGTCCTTTAAGCTTATTTTGTGTTGAAAATCAATTGGCATAACCAGTAACAGACTTCGGTTCTTAGAAAGAAATTTGTTTACATGCCTATCATGCACACTAAACCACAGCATAGTATACTGTAAAATACAATTAAGAGGCAACTGTGTCATCAAGACCATGCTTTTTTTAAGGACATGGGACCTATAGAGCTTTTAATCTATTTCAGCATTCTTATTAAAATGAGTTTTTCATTTTTCCTCTACCTAACTGAAAACTGTCCTAAATTGTCTTTACCTCAACTAACTTTACCATCATGAAGAATCCTTAAAATACAATTGTTGTTGAATATTACATTTTTTATTTATCACCAAGTAGACAGGGCTCACTAGAGTGGTAGAATCCAGTGTTGTTCCAGGCACTGTCCATGTCTGAGTATTTCTTCCTGTTGCCTCTACATCACTAAAACACTCAAATTTGGATGGTTAGTGAATCTAAAGATAAACTGTCATGCATGAGGGTGCCCTGCAATTTACTTGCATCCTACTAGATGTTGCTTCTTGTCTTCTATCCAATAAATGTTGGGAAAGATCCATATCTCCGCATCCTTGAAAGTGGAAAACTAAGGTTCAAAAAACAATTAGAGAAATGAATAATTATGTCTATACAGTATGTATAAATCTACATACTGTGTGTATGTATATGTTATATGGCTGCTGTTTTGTCTGTTCGTTCAAATTAAATTGGCCATGCACTAGTGAATGGAAGGGTGTGGGTGAACATACGCGTTGATGGATTGGAAATGTTTGGCTACAATTTCCATCTAGCACTGCTGGGACAGGTTCTGCCCCATCTCATAGAAAGCCTGTGTTAAGCAAGATTGGAAGATCAATACATTTATAAAAGCTGTTTGCCCAACAATGAATATCAAACATCTATTGACCTTTGAATACACAATGGGAGTTCTGAAATTTTAAAGTACCCCTTATGAGAAATAATGTTCTATCTATCTATCTAGGAGTCATAGTGGACCCATCACTATCAACCTCCAGACAGTATTCAGAAGCCATTAAGACAAAATGCTAAGTTATATAGCCTGATGTGTAGAGTACAAGCCCAAGGAGGTTACACTCAACCTTTATAATGTACTGGTGAGGTTTCGTCAGGAGTACTTTGTGCAGTTTTGGTCTCCAGGTTACAAAAAAGGCAGAGAAGCACTACAAAAAGTCCAGTAAAGAGCTACCAGGCAGATTCCAGGACTGCAGGGGATGGGTTAAGAAGAAATATTAAAACAACTCAGTCCTTCAGTTTAAGTAATAGAAGATTAAGAGGAGACTTGATTGAAGTGTTTAAAGAACTCAAAGGAATTAGTACAGTGGACTGAAATGGTTACTTTAAAAAAAGTTTATCAAGAACATGGGGACACCATTGGAAGCTTGTTAAGGGTAAATTTAACACAGATATTAGAAAGTTTTTCTTCAAACAGAGAGCTACAGGCACATGGAATAAGCTACCAAGACGTGTGGTAGACAGTAGGACTTTAGGGACCTTCAAGTCTCAATTTCATGTTATTCTGGTGGAATAAGTGGACAGAATTACTAAGCTTTGGTGAGCAGAATGACCTGTTTTCTTCAAAGGTTTTTTTCTAATGTCCCCATGTTCTTTACTGAAACTATAGATTTTAATGAGGTAGTCTCAGATCAAAGCAAACCAGTTTTGCTTATTTTTTAATAATTACCTGTTAAAGTTGTTTGTTACTCGTTTCTGAATTTAAATTTTTTTGGTGACCAGGGGCCTCATGCATAACGGTGTGCGTAGAATTCACACTAAAACATGGCGTACGGACAAACACAGAAATGTGCGTACACACAAAAAATCCAGGTGCATAAATCTGTGCATAAGCCAACTTCCATGTTCTTCCACTACATAAATCCCAGTCAGCGTGAAAAGTAATGCATGTGCACGCGCCTACTGCCACTCCCCAACTCCTCCCAGAATTACGCCTCTTTGAATATGCAAATCAATATAAATAGCCCTTAAGCTCAGTGTTCTGTGAAAAGGCAATTGCAAAAGTACGGGGGAAAATAGAAGAATTTCAGAGAATACCAAGTGGAGGCAAGGAAAAACTTACTATTTTTTGGTTTAAACAGTGGTATAAACAACAAAAAGAAGTTGATTAAGTAACAAAGAGTGTCAGAGAAACTCGAAAGTTCAAGTTAACAAAGTCGCACAGTGCCTGAAATAAAAAAGAAGTTGTCAGATATCAAAGTCTCCGTAAAATGGCGAGTTGTAGCCCACCGTCTCAGTGTCATATGAAAGCTTATTAGGGTACAGAGAAAAAAATATAGGGACACTAATGTCAACTTTAATCTCGAAATTTCCGCTTTAATCACGTAGTTTATTTTGTCATTAAAGCAGAACATCATAAACTTCATCCTTAAATTGTTTAATTTACTAGTTTCTCAAATACCATCGTAACTAAAGTAGCACGTTAAATGCTTTGTTTTGTATATGTTCTTCTAGGCGCTCTGTGTGTGAATCACTACGTGCATCATAAACGGGCTTTCTCTTCTTTCCGACAGGACACAGAATCCATTACATATTACAACTCTCTGAATAATTAAAATACTGAGATGTATACTTGATATCATTTTCATGATGATAGGAGTTAAAGCATGTTATTAAACATGGGAACACGGTGGCGTAGTGATAGTGACGAACTGGCACCCCATCCAGAGATTGTTCCTGCCTCCAGCAAGATGCTTGCTGTGCCATGCGCGACCTTCGATGAAATAATTTATTGCAGCAGTACTGTCTCTTTCAAACGTACTAACCCCAAATTCCTGTCCTTCCTTTTCTTTTTCCAAGTAACCAATCTGTAATAGATCTTAAGCCATCTGTAAGCTTAAAACGCAGATTCTTCAAAACTTTCAAGGAACATTGAAATATCTTCATAGTACATGTTTAATTATTCTATCCATCTATCCTTCCAGTGTTGCACCAGCCCCAGCAAGAATACAGCGCGACGCAGGGACAATCCCTGAATGGGGCGCCAGCTCCTTGATAGAGCTGCGACACCGTGTCCTCACATGTTTAATTATTAACGATATAGATTATTTAAATGATGATAACATTTTATTTGTATAATGTAATAAACATATTTTGCTGCATTTCATCTTAAAAATGATATCATCATCATATTTAAATACGTGCTTTATAAAGTGGCTCAGGTTGTGCAATATTATAACTGTATCACAAGTTTACAGTGAGGTAATTGTACTTATAAGTACAAACAGTTCTACAAGGAGCACTTGATGGACTGATTGAGTGCTTTTATAGTTCTTGGAATGACACTGTTTCTCAACCTCAATGCCTCTATAGGAAAGGCTCTGAAGCATTTGCCATATGGGAGAAGTTCAAATAGACAGCATGGCTGAGGCATGATGCTGTATACCGATAATTCTCTTTTCAATCAACTGCTGTAGAGCTATGATTCCACACTCAGATACAATGATATGAATACTTCGAGTGGAGCAGTGAGTGTAATATGGAAAAAGATGATCCGCTGTGGCAACCCCTAACGGTAGCAACTGAAACAAGAAGAAAAAGAAGGGGCAGTAAGAGTAACAATGCTAAAGCAGCTATGGTATTTGTAATAGTTTGGCCATTCCATGGACAATTATATTGTTACAGGTTAATTACAATCAGATGCCTTAAACTAATAAACAATATGCAGTTAATTTCAGTGTATATGATAAAGCTGCATCAGCGATGTGGATCTAAGTGAAACCACGCAGGAACAGTAGCACTGCTTTGACGCTGGGTGCCGCCAGTTTGAAAAACCGAGCGGAGAACGTGTGTACACCAAGGATTTAGCTGGCATGAAAATGTGTGTGGCTTTACACCAAGTTTAGTTTTTATACATCGCGATGTGAGCGTGGAAACGGGTGTACGCAACATTTTTGTGCATATGCACTGTTTATACATGAGGCCCCAGATCTACTGAAATGTTCAAAAATGTTTGACATTTTTGCCTTTCACCACTATATATAAAATAAAACCTTAAGTGTATTAATGAGGCCATTTGATCTCTACTTTAAATATTTAAGTCTGTGCTGGCTCTTTGGCTTACAAACCACTATATAAGAAAACAATTCATTTAATGCAGTTAAAATGAATGGTCCCATATGCTCAAAAGTATATAAGAACTCTTCACTTAAGATACTCATTGGTAAAGCTCCTGCCTTTTTCTCCTACATGCAAGCAAAGATGAACACACCCAAGGGCTATTTCTTTTGAATATCGAGACTTTTTTCATTTTTGGTTCAGGCACATAATAAACCAGATAGAACTTAAATATATTTTTCGGATTGATAAGAAGAATTGACATTTTGATATTTAGTTAGGATCTTCCATGGAAACAGAGAAGAACACGGAGACAGCCAGAACAGCATATGGTTTATATTTATACATATACATGCAGTGGTGATCTCATATCTTCAAATTATGCGAGGAGACCAGACAAATCTTTTTTTGAAGTGTTTCAAGTTTTGAATTGACGAGAGCATCACAGAAATACCATGTACAAATCCCTGTGTGTACCCTTGGTATGACTGATTGAGCATTTTAGATTAGATTCAATTAGATTAGTGACATACAAACAACACTTTATTAATCCACCCCCCCCCATTACAACCTTACCCTCCACCCCCACCCTTTACCTGCTATATATTACCTTTGATTCCTTTATGTGTAATTATTTTCCTCTGATGATGATGCCTGGTAGGTTGTCGAAAGTTTAGGAATAAAAAACAGTTTTAAGATATGCGACCCATTTTGTGCCTTTGTGGAACTCTACCTACAAATATATGTACGGTATACTATATATATATAGTGTATATTGTCACACACATGTGCATGGGAGGCAGCTAAAGGGCCTGAATGAGGGTAATTCCAGACCAAGGGGTGGCAGAATGTACTGACCCTGTTTCTTTTTCCACTGCTCAACGATTACGGGAAATTCTGCCTGGTCCCGATGACTCACTTCCAGCTTTGGGTTTAATGACATCCCTTCTGTTTCCATCCCTGATGACACCACTTCCTGTTATGGCCCCAATGACGCCACTTCTGGTTCCAACCCTGATAATGTCACTTCCTATCCTCTGCTTTAAAACTGCCATCTTTGCCTCATCAAGACAGTTCTGTTTTGGACT
This sequence comes from Erpetoichthys calabaricus, assembly GCF_900747795.2. Taxonomy (NCBI): domain Eukaryota; kingdom Metazoa; phylum Chordata; class Cladistia; order Polypteriformes; family Polypteridae; genus Erpetoichthys; species Erpetoichthys calabaricus. The sequence continues at coordinate 311,694,260 of NC_041394.2, read as the reverse complement.
CGACTCTGTACACAAATGCACTCTCAATTTAAATCGTTTGCAGCAAGGAAAAATTATATGGGTGGCTGCCCCAAATCTTTTTGTGACTCCTTTGTCTCATCTTTGACAATAAACATATAAATCTATTGTAAGGTTTCTAAACTCTTATTGAGACTCTCCCCAAGGGGTTGACACGCCGAAGATTGTCCCAAAGCAATATCACCGCATTTGTGAAAGACAGCTTCTCCATTGCCCGGGCAACCACAGGCTCCCAGCGCTGCAGAGTCTCACCATGAAAGCAAATCCAAGCCGACCACGTTCACGCTATAAGTACCTGTTGTCAATGGATGATGCAAGGAATATTATAAGTACAGGGAACAGTATTACTTGGTCACGACCCTGCCTGATTGCTGTTTTTGTATAGGAGAGTGGTAGATCCCACTACAATAAATAATTGTGCAGTTCCTGTTTCAAGTGTTATAAAGCCGGTTTTGCTAAAGTAGTGAGACTCAGCCTCATGTTTTGGGGTATAAGACAGGGACTTACACATCACTATATATATATATATATATATATATATATATATATATATATATATATATTGTCACAGGAGGCTGGGGGACTGACCCAGCTGGGATGCCTGGAAGGACTGGGAGGTGGCAATTACGTCCGCCGGGTCACGAGGGGGCAACCACCCTGGATCGGGAGAGGACCACGGGAGAGAAGCAAGGAGGCTCAACCCCGTTGGGGCCTGCGGTCACCGCCAGGGGGCGCTCCGAGCCTCAGAGAGCCCGGGAAACATTCACTTCCACCACAACTAGGAAGATGGATGAAGAGCCTTCCAGGGATGTCCGGAGTACCAGGAAGTGCTGCCGGAAGAGTGTCATCAGGCACCTAGAGCACATCCAGGTGGGAATAAAAGGGGCTGTCTCCCTACAATCAGGGAGCTAGAGTCGGGAGTGGGAGCAGGATGAAGCTCCCGTGAAGAGAGGAAAGGCGTCCCACAGACTGAGAGAGAAAGGCCCGTAATTGAGGTGTTTGGTACTGGGAAGCACTGTATGCTGTGTGGGACTGTGTATTTCAGCAATAAACATGTGCTTTTTTTATAAAGAAGCGGTGTCTGTGTGGTGGTGTTCGGACCCGGGTCTCACAATAAAGAGAGGTTATTGGGGTTTATGCAATATCTTGTGGGTGAAGACGTGTTTGAACAGAAATACATGTGTGAGTTTCTGGACATTTGGTGTCTGTGCCTGGGGGCTGTCTTTCCACAATATATATAACCTCAAACTTTTTTCACGTTGTCATTATGGGGTGTTGTGTGCAGAATTCTGAGGAAAAAAATGAATTTAATCCATTTTGGAATAAGGCTGTAACATAACAAAAGGTGGAAAAAGTGATGCACTGTGAATACTTTCTGGATGCACTAATATATATACTAGCCAACCCGCAGCGTAGCATACGCCGCATAATTATGTATTGATGGGTGAACACTTCCTGAAAGACACAGTTGCCCAAATGGGGTTGGTTTTGAGGATACGACTGTAGGTGAATGAAAAGATGTAACTCTGGAGAGGGCAACATACAATACAGCGTTTTACACGCTGCATACAGCGATTCACATCGAAGTATAGACACTGCTAAGACCATGGAATACCTCTCGCAAACTGTTTTACACGCTGCATACAGCGATTCACATCCGCGACAAACAAATTGTTTTACACGCTGCATACAGCGATTCACATCCGCGACAAATATGATTCTTCTTAGATGGTGCTATCTTCTATCTTCTTGGAGATCTTAATATCATTTTTAAGATGAAATGCATTAAAGTGTGTATAATATTTTATACAGATAAATGTGAAATTAATTGAAATAATGTATACTGTTAATAATTAAATGTGTGTGTACGGTGGCAAAACAGTAGTGATGAGCTAGAGCCCTGTTCAAGGATTGCTTCTGCCTCATGTTGTATGCGTGTTGGGACTGGTGCAACCCTGGATGGATAGATGGATGGAATACTTAAACATGTACTACGAAGATATTTCAATGTTCCTTAAAAGGTTTGAAGAATTGGCGTTCTAACCTTACAGATGGTTTGACATTTATTACAGAGCTTATTGCGTGGCGATTGGTTATGTGGAGAAAGAAATGGAAGACAGGAATTAGGGGTTGGTACATTTAAAAGAGACAGTACTGCTGCAATAAATATTTTATCGAGGGTTACACACATCCCAGCAAGCATCTTGCAGGAAGCAGAAACAATCTCTGGACGGAACTCCAGCTTGTTGCTACCACAGAGCCACCATATCCACATGTTTAATACATGCTTTAATTGATTTCATCATGAAAATAATATCAAGTATACCTCTTAGTATTTAAATTGTTCCGAGAGCTGTAATATTATGAATGTAACGTATTCTGTGTCCTGTCGGCGAAAGAGAAAGCCAGTTTTTTGATTCATACACATAGAGTACATGGAAGAACACATACAATACAAAGCATTTAACGTGCTACTTTAATTACGATGGGATCTGAGAAACTCTAGTAAATTAAACATTGATTTTAAGATTAAGTTTACGATGTTCTACTTTAATGACAAAATAAACTACAAGATTAAAGTGGACATTTCTACCTTCTTTTTTTCCAGGGTCCTTATGTTTTTTTCTTTTCTCTTTACCCTAATATGCTTCTGTATGACACTCAGACAGTGGGCTACAACTTGCCTTTTCACGGCAACTTTGATATCTAACCACTGTGCGACTCTCTGAACTTGAACTTTCGAGTTTCTGCGCCACTCTGTATCACTCGATCAACTTCTTTTTGTTGTTTATACCACTCCATAAGCCAACAAGCAGTACGTTATTCCTTGCCTCCACTTTGCTTTTGCTGAAATTCTTCACTGAACAGAAGGTGATATTTATATTGATTTGCATAGTGGGACGGCAGGCACGTGAATGTGTGTTACTTTTCATGCTGACCAGGATTTATGGAGCTGAAGTGTGTGGATGTTGGCTTACACACGGTTTTGTGCATCTTAATTCTTTTCTGTATATGGACATTTCCACTTTTGTCTGAATGCCATGTTTTAGTGTGAGTTCTATGTACGGCATTGTGCATGAGATCCCAGGGGCAGTATTAGATGTTGTCACAGTTATATATGAGAATCTAACCAGGTATGGATTTAAAACAAAATTAAAGTCTCTGTCCATTATAAGTTTTTTTGAGTGTTCACATTAGGGCTAGCTAGAGTGAAACATTTGACCAGACCACTCTCTTCGTAACCAAAACTGGTCTTTGCTTAATAGGTGAGTCTCCTATAAAAATAAAATCTTGGCATTTAGATTTGTTAAATGCGAGAGTACTTTCTTTCTCTTTAATTCATTATTGAGACCCTTAACATTCCTGCTCACAAAGCTCCCTAGTTGGTAATAGAGATATTTCTTTTGATCTTTTGTTGACATTTTGTAATCTTGGGTTAAGTTAGTACATTGTTACATATGATAGCTTTGACATAGATTCCATATTATTGCCTAGGAGCACGTCTAGAGCCAAATGAACCCCCCAGCAGCAGTGTAGACAAGGTTAAAACTGAGATATCTTGTGAAGAAACAGTCCAAATACAACAGACTAAAGATATAATCTTAAACTGCTGGTTATTTAATTAAGGCTTAACAAAAACACAATAGTTTTTTACTTTGTGGTAGCCAAAGTGTGCATATAATTAATGGATGAAATTTCAATACAATAGTTGAAACTTAAACAAACTATCAATAGCTGTTGGTAACCAATTAGCCAAGATGCAGCCATAAGCTGCCAAAATGTGTATGTAATTAACGAAGGAAATATCAATATAATAATTGCAGCTTATATGGAAAATAAAACAAAGGAAGGGGATGGCCAAAAAAGAAGTAAAATATATAATAAAGTAAAATAAAAAAATATAATACATAGTTACAGCAAATGTCACATTACAAGCGGTCCAGAATGCAAGCTTCAAGTAGAATCTTCTTTGCCTTGCCAGAACACAGTGTGACCCATGATTGAGTGTTTCAAAAGAAAGTTGGGATCATACTTCTCAGCTCTTTATCTGCCCCATCCGGAGAACTAAAAATGTAAAACTGATCTTCAATAACTACTTTGAGTTTGGCAGGGTACAAGAAGCTGTATCTGATTTTAACTCTATCTAAGCGCTGTTTAATGCTGTAGAATACGCCATGTTTAGCAGCTGTTGCAGAGGAGAAATCTGGGAAAATATGAATGCAGTTATTTTCAAATATAATCTCATCTTGCTTTCTGAGAAAGGACATGAGATTTTGTTTTAGATAGACAGATAGATAGATTCCCTGGTGCCCATTTTGAGGTTGGCCCTGGATGTGCTGTGCTCTCAGTACTTTCAGCAGGAGTCTAAAGTATCTATTTGTCCAAGGCTTCTGGTTTATGAAGGTCTTAATCTGTTTGTGTGTTGTGACTTCATTAATGCTCGTATTGATGTAATCTAGAACAGAAGAGGTGAACCTTTCAATGTTCACTTCCTGAGTGGCACTGGTGGCAACAAGTCTGTATACTGAAATTTCTGCTGTAAAGCCAGACTTTCACCATCCTCATTGAAGGTCTCACACGTCTGATGAGTGTTGTGTATTTGTGGAGGAGGAGCATGGAGAGGTGATTGTCTAAGGGGGTGGAGCAGAAATACCTCAGCAATGTTTGTATACACATGGTCCAAGATTCTATTTCTTCTTTTTATGTGATATTTTGATGAAACTTGGAGAATACAATTCTAAAGTTGCAATGATTGAATACAATACAATACAATACAATACAATTTATTTTTGTATAGCCCAAAATCACACAAGAAGTGCCGCAATGGGCTTTAACAGGCCCTGCCTCTTGAGAGCCCCCCAGCCTTGACTCTCTAAGAAGACAAGGAAAAACTCCCAAAAAAACCTAGTAGGAAAAAATGGAAGAAACCTTGAGAAAGGCAGTTCAAAGAGAGACCCCTTTCCAGGTAGGTTGGGAGTGCAGTGGGTGTCAAAAGAAGAGGTCAATACAATACAATACAATACACAGAACAGAACAAATCCTCAATTCAGTATAAAAATAAAAATTTTATAAGTACGGAGCAGAATTTAACAGCAGATGAAATCACATAAGAAGATTTGGATATATTTAGAGTCCTGGAGACCTCATCCATCAAGCTGCCTCCCCCATTTGGCCTTTCCATGGCTGAAACAGCGCTGGGCCATCCAATCCGATGAAAGGACCCCTCCTTCCCACGATTCCTATGATCTTTCATCAGGGATGATTTTACCTTAGGCAGGCAAAACAGCTTGGCAGATGGGCCATGGCACCAAATTCCACATTTGAGTACCGAGAAGAGAAACAGAATAGGTGAGGGTTAGTATCCAATTATAACTATCATGTTACTTAAGTTTTAGTGCTAATGACTAACAACAGAGATGCAGTCTGTACAGTTAATCAGCAGCTCTAGTCAGGATATGCTAAACTGAAGTAGTGAGTCTTCAGCCGGGATTTAAAAGCTGAGATCGAAGGGGCATCTCTTATAGTAGCAGGCAGGCCATTCCACAGTTTAGGGGCCCTGTAACTACAAGCTCAACCTCCCACTGTTATTTTATTAATCCTTGGAATCATAAGCAGACCGGCATCTTGAGATCTTAATGTGTGCTCTGGTTTGTAAGTCGTGATAAGTTCTGACAAGTAAGCCGGACCTTGGCCATTTAATGCTTTATATGTTAAAAGGAGGATTTTGAAATCTGCCCTAAACTTAACCGGGAGCCAGTGTAAGGATTTAAGAACTGGAGTTATGTGTTCGTAATTTCTTGTTCTTGTAATAATTCTTGCAGCTGCATTTTAGATCAACTGGAGGCTATAATAATAATAATATAATAATACAAGCGGCTGAAATGAGTTTCCTCCGCAGGGTGTCTGGGCTTTCCCTTAAAGATAGGGTGAGAAGCTCAGTCATCCGGGAGGGGCTCAGAGTAGAGCCGCTGCTCCTCCGCATCGAGAGGAGTCAGATGAGGTGGCTTGGGCATCTGATCAGGATGCCTCCTGGACGCCTCCCTGGTGAGGTGTTCCGGGCACGTCCAACCGGGAGGAGGCCCCAGGGAAGACCCAGGACACATTGGAGGGACTATGTCTCTCGACTGGCCTGGGAATGCCTTGGGATTCTCCCGGAAGAGCTAGAAGAAGTGGCCGGGGAGAGGGAAGTCTGGGCATCTCTGCTCAAGCTGCTGCCCCCGCGACCCGACCTCGGATAAGCGGGAGACAATGGATGGATGGATGGATGGAGGCTATATAAAGAACAGTTTGAACATCCAGTGAACACTGCATTGCAGTAGTCAATCCTACTAGAGATAAATGCATGAATTATTTTCTCAGAATCCTGTTTATTTAGAAAGTGCCTTAATTTCCTAACATTTTTAAAATGGAAGAAACATGATTTGGACAACTTCGTGATATGCATTTTAAATGACATGCTAGAGTCAAAGATAACTCCTAGATTGCGGGCTGATTCAGTAAAATTAATTGGGATTCCAACTGAGTTAAATGATGACAAAATATTGTTGTGATCAGCGTCATTCCCTCCAACAATTAACATCTCTGTTTTATCTGTGATTAAAGACAAGTACTTCTCATTCATCCACTCCTTTAATTCACTAACACAACTGATTAAAGACAACATTGAAGAAACTTCATTTGATTTAAATGAAAGGTATAACTGGGTGTCATCTGCATATGAGTGAAAATTAACATTATGTTTCCTAATGATAGATCCCAGTGGAAGCATGTAAAGTGAATACAGTAAAGGTCCCAGTACTGAGCCCTGCGGGACACCATATTGAACTTCTGTGATTAATGATGGGGTACTGTCAGCACATTTCTGTATGTATTGGAATCGATTTGATAAATAAGAACTAAACCAAGCGAGCACGGTGCCTGTAAGCCCAACATCATTTTCTAGCCTGTGCAGTAAAATAGAATGGTCGATGGTGTCAAATGCTGCACTTAAGCCCAACAACATAATTACAGTGGAGTTTCCTTCATCAGAGGATATCAGAATGTCGTTTACAACCCGTGTTAGTGCCGTTTCTATACTATGACCAGTGCGGAAACCAGATTGGAATTTCTCAAATAAATTGTAATGTGTAAGGTGTGACTGAAGCTGACTGGCGACTACTTTTTCTAGTATTTTAGAAAGAAACGGTAAATTTGAAATAGGCCTATAATTATTCAGTATGTGTGGGTCTAGGTCTGACTTTTTAAGTAATGGTTTAATGACTGACACTTTTAGTGCATCAGGTGCATTAACTTCATGCAATAATGAACTTCATTTTAGAAATTAAAGTTAAGACTTCCTGTTCAGTTACAGGATTAAAATTATTAAAGTGCTGAATGCAATGTGAGGCAGAGTCTGCTAAACCAGTATTTGGTTTGTAGTGTGATGCTGAGATCTGGGATCTTATATTTTTAATTTTCTCATTGAAGAAGTTCATAAAGTCTGTACTGCTAATATCTGTTGGTATTTTGCACTGTTGATCTGAATTTCCATTTGTTAATTTATCCACTGTTTTAAACAGTACCCGAGGATTTTTATTATTGCTATCTATTATTGTAGAATGATATTTTAAGCAAGCTTTAAAGAGGGCTTTTTTATATTTATTAACACTCTCTGTCCATGTAATTTGAAAGACATGTAGCTTTGTTGTTCTCCATCTGCGCTCCAGTTTTCGAGACTCTAATTTAAGAGCTCGAGTGTTTTCATTAAACCAGGGAGAGTTTCTATGTGCTTTGATCACTTTTGTTTTAAGGGGAGCCACCGTGTCCAGAGCATCTCTCAAGGTCACATTATAATGTGATGTTAGCTGATCTAAATTGTTTTCCACGTTTACATTTGATGTTAACTGATCTAAATGGTTTTCCATGTACACTCGACTTACTCAAAGTATCCATAAATTTTGAAGCAGAATTATAATCTAGATGTCGCACTGTCTTTGATTCAATCTGTGAGTGTGTTGGCAAGGGCAGGACTAAATCAAATGTAATTAAGTAGTGATCAGAAATAACTTCATTTAATGGAGTAATATTTAAATTTTGAATTTCAACTTTGTAATTTATAATTAAATCTAATGTGTGGTTATGATTATGAGTTGGACCTTTGACATTCTGACAAAATCCTACTGAATTTAACAAATAAGTAAAACATTTGCTAAAAGTGTCAGTTTCCACATCAATGTGTACATTAAAATCCCCCATCAGTACTACGTGATCATAATTTATAGCCAAATCAGATAGAAGGTTGCTAAATTCAGTCATGAACAATGAATACAGTCCTGGTGGTCTGTAGACTAGCACTATAATTGTGTTGGAATCTGTTTTAATATTTAAAATGAATGCCTCAAAGGATGTAAAGTTGCCTAAATTTTTAGAAGTGATTTGCATTTTGCTACAGTGAATTATTCAAAGTCCTCTTCCTTGACCAGAATCTCTAGACTTCTCTGAAATCGCCTGCAGTAATGAAAGCTCTATTTGGATGTTTCATTTGCTGTTTGCTAACACCAACATGCAGTTCTTTCATTGCACGCTCAGTGTTAGCATTGACATACACGGCAGTGATAACAATAGACGTGAAATCCCAAGGTAAGTAAAAGAGTCTACATTTAATAATCAGATATTCAAGATCATTAGAGTAATGGCTTTCCGTTACACCAGTGTCTGCACACCAAGCATTGTTCATATAAATGCACAGACATCCATGTTTGGTCTTATCAGTGTTCACTATTGTTCTATCGGCCCTGAAGACAGTGTGCCCCTCTAGCTCAATAGCCTTGTTCAGGATACAGTTATTTAACAATGCTTTTGTGAAAATCATGATGTTGCAGTGTGCAATACATGTGTGTGAGATAATCCAGAGTCGTAATTCATCCAGTTTGTTTGCCAGAGACTGACCTTTGGCGAGAAAAATGCTTGGCAGAGGTAGATGGTGGTAGATGGTGGGGAGGTAAGCTGAAGCCTAGCCCAAATACTGCCATGCTTCCCTCTTCTTTGTTTATTGTCTCGATGCTGATTTGTTAGAGTATGGTGACCTGGCTATCTCTGGTGGTAGTTGAACGTTGTTCAGTTCTATTTGGCCATATGATGTATTAACATGACTGTATCTGGGAAAAATAAACAAAAATAGTAACCATATTGTTACTAATTCATAAAAACTGGGGAAGCGATAATGCAGGATGTACAAACCATATGTTAGAATTGGAAAATTAATCAAAAGTTTATTGGATACAAGACCTCCTCATAATTATGTGAATTTAACATTAACTTTAACTTACTAGGATTGGCTGTTATACACAGTGTGTATTGAAAAAAATAGAAATAAAAATGACAGTTAATATAAAATTTAAAATTACATAAAATATTGAAAAGAAATGTGTTTTATCCTGTTATCATTTATTATCCTTTCTATAAGAGTTTAAAAGGCAAAACACTGTAGTTTAGATAAAAGAACACCACATAACCCTTAGTTTAATGATTCACATTCCTCCTTCACATATGTGGTGGAAATCAAAAAATAATAATAAGTAAAAGCTTTGAATTACTTCTACATTAATTTCCCTCACACTAGTGCCAAACACGCTTTGCTGACTTTGTATTTTTTTAAGTGGAAAGAAATTGTATATGTTCCCTTTGTGTGTTGCATTGGATTTCAAACAGAGAATATTAAATATTATGCTGACATTTGCAAAACTCTTGTAGCGGTGTCAAGTTATTTGGGAAACAGTGATGAGAAGAATTTTGAGGTCAGAATTTAATCAGTCAAAACTTGACTAATCCATGACATCCACTGTTTTCGGGGTGTACTTTATGCAGTAATTGTCCCTCTGACTTCCAAATCTCCCCAGTTTCAGTTTATGGGCAACATGTTGCATGTTTTTATCCAGTTTGTCTCCCTCCCATGTATCTTTATATCAACCTTGACAAGACTGTCATAGTCTGCTGCTAAAAATCAGTCCCTGTGAATAGTGTGCTATGTCTGAAACCTTGTGTGTCAGACATAATATTTCGGTTCCACTTTAGTTTCATCAGACAACATATTTTGTAAACATCATAAATGCCTTCCTCTTGAAATGTCCTAGAAATTGCTGGTCCATAAAATCTTATTTAACTGACGCCATTGACTTCTCTACCGCACTTAGACTCACAATCAGTCTTGCATTTGCTTCCTTATAAAGTGCATATGTTTTGCACAATGTTGTGTAAAGTACCCACTAGCACTACTTGAGATAAATATATACCCACAAAAATGGTAATGAATTAGAAGTTTTCAAGTACAGTATCTGTTATTAAGTGTATTTAAGTATCAAAAGTACAAGTTAATGTAGGATTTCTCCCCGTTTTATATATAATCAAAAAAAGATTCTTACAAACTTAAAATAATTGTAGGTCATCTTCTTTTTGCTTGGAGGTTCTTTAATTGTCCCTAAAGTATGTGCCTAACAATTGCAAACTGAAGCAGTGACATTCAGCATGAGCTAGAAATTTTAATGATTGTATTTTAATTCAGTGCAGTAGGGACTTTTAGGAGAAGAATTTAATCTGTTCCTAAAATAAATTTTGGGCTGTACAAAAATAAATTGTATTGTATTGTATACTTCAGATGCTCTTGTGGATGTTTTTGTGGAGCTCTCTTCATCTTCCCAGCATCTCCAAGGGTTGGCAGCTGCATACTTAGTCCATTAATTACCCTATAAACTCATAAAGCTCCATAATAATCCTTGTTTGCACTATTTTTGCTGTAACAGTTTCAATGCCATAATTGATGACCAACATACTATATGTATGGATGCTCCAGCTTGTCCCAACCAGCCAAATGGCATCTTGCATAAAAGGTGGCACTATAGGACTAATTTAGTCTTTTAATTTAATCATATTGATTAATTGTTGATACAACACCTTTATATAATTTTGTAGGTCAAGGTACTTATTGCAAAATGGAATAACAATAATATAACTAATACAGACTCAGATGTGAAATGACCTTAAAGATTTAAGCCATTCTGTTCCATGCAAGCAAGAGAAGAGTCTCTCTAAAAACTAGTTTCAGCAATTGTGTAGAAAGTAGCTTTACTGCCTTTAGCGAATGCATCCTTTAATTCAGACATGGAATAAGGAAGAGCCCAGTACTTTTTACTTTATTTACATGACAGTGGGAGGCCATGTTGGTCAGTTTTGCAATGGGACCTTTGTGTAATATAATAGGTTCCTTCATATGTTTTTCATCTGTCATCACTTATACTTCAGATTCTGATGGGCTCTGTTCAAATATCATTCTTTGGTACCTGACCCTTTAAATAAACAGAATGAAGGAGACCACCTGGAGGCAGTGTTATATCACAACATCATTATGATGAACTAAACAGCAGACTTTTATATGCTCCCTGTAGAGAAGATGTTGGGTCAAACACCTTTTACCAACTAAGCTTATGGTGAGGAGCTGAACAGTAGTAAGGAAGCATAGAAAGAGAAGGGGATAAGACAAGAGTGCAGAATTCTGAATAATAGAAATGCTATATATAAATGGAAAATGTTTGTTTCCAGTTATTTCAGGACAACTTATATTTTGCTTTGTACAGTATTTAAGCTTTATGGTACCAGTCCATATGTTGCCAAAAGTCCTTGCCAGGACTTTGCCTGGAGCTACTAATTTGTACTGGAAGTGACAAGAGTATGGAATACAGATAAAATCCTTGTGAGAATTTTAATCAGAGGTTTATTTCTTGTAACACATCTCAAGTGCCAAGTTATTTTAAATGAAATGTAATCGTTAGTGTCATTCATTTTTGAAATAACAGTTTTTGAATGTTGTGTATTTTATAAGTGTTTCTTGTTATGTATGAACAATAGCTATATTTATTCATATAATTAATTTTTTTTTACATAAAAATTATACTTGACACTTCTTTCAGTACTTCTTTGATGGAAAATTCAACCATCTAAAGTTAAAAACAAAGTTAAGTAATGGAATATTGTGTTAAAGGAAATAATGAGGTAATGTAAAAAGCAATGGACATCCACTAAATTCTATTTCTATTCCAGGAAATGGCCCAGTTCACTCAAATAGCTGAATAAACACTTCAGAAAATATGAGAATATACAAAGGATGCTGGAAATAAGCTAGTTAGAGGATTTTCCCCCTCTTTCCAAAGAGGATGGTATCGTTTGAAGGTAGTAATAGTGTCCTAGTCTCTTAATTGCTTGCAGATGTATTTGGCTCTCCTAAATCAGTCTGTGTTAGAATTCCAGCCCATCATGCAAACACTGCAAGTGGAAGAATGAACACCATATGTGTTAAAGGAAAGGGAGGAAGAGAACTAGAGAAAAAGAATGTTATTTAATCCAATTTTTTATTTTATTACACATAAAAAGTGATGCTGGTTAAAGTAATTTTAAATAGTCTTATTATGCCATGTTTAATGAAGAAATGAGGTAGTTGTTATATACAAATCTGGGGTTTGTCTCAAGACCTTAGCACTAATGGATAGCATCCAATGAACAAGCAAGTGTGTAGAGCTGAATATTAAAAATACATTTGGTGTATTAATGTGATTAGCAGATGTTGAGCTGAGCGAGAACTGGCATGACTCAGGCTTATTAAAGTTAGTTTGACCTTGTAAAAAAAATTAAAAAGATCAAATAAGTATAGTCTCAAATGCTAAACAATAATATTGTGAAATATTATATATTTTTAAGACAACAAAAAAATCATAGTTTCCAGTTCAGTCATGTCTTTGTACAGTACAGCTTCTAACTTCTCTAACTTTGTGCATTACATTAAGTACACAATATTGAAGATGTTTTAAACTGTGATTTTTTTACACTACTATATAAGTTTGTTTGTTTAAGAGACAGTTTTTGTGGGTAAAAGAAAACTTTCTGCAAGTTGTAGAGAATAATACTATTTATTTGAAAAACTGGTAAAAAAAAAAAAGAAATACAGTTTTTGTATGTATGTAAAATGAATTAATATTTATGCTCCTTCAAGAAATTACAAATGAATATAAGAATATGCAAACAAAGCTGGGTGAATTTTGGAATGATCATTACTGCCTGGCTTGCTTTTGGATTTTGAAGATAAAGGGCTGTCATTTGCAATTGGGATGGTGTATGTTCTTTACTTGACCTCAAAATGTTTTCCCTGACCCCATACAAGTTTGCTAAATTTCTCTGTTATATTGTCATGTCTATGGCATTCAGCTGTACAATAACATTGAACTACATAATATACAATATGCAGAAATGCGAGATGACAGGACATAGATTTGTTTAGACGACAAGAACAATATGTATTTCTATAGCAAATTTTCATGCACAGGACGTGGCTCAGAGTGGTTTACAAGATGTCAAAGAAATATTTAGAGGTAAGCAAAAAGCTAATTAAACTAGATAAAATAATAATAATAATTAAGTAATAAAGATCATTACAAGCTTGCATAATATAGATATATAATTAGAAGAAAAGTGGAGTCCTTGTATATGATATCATATTGAAAGTCTCTAAAGTTGAGACCAGTAAAACGTTCAGACGGTTGTGAGGGGGAAAAATAGCTCCAGATAAGCTAGAGAAGAAAATAAAATCAGCACAGGTTCCAAGCTCAAAAGACTATGCAGCCCCCACTGGGCATTCTACCCAACATAAAAAATACATTGGTAGTGTTTTAAAGTACATTTTGTTTACATTTACTTATTTGGCTGACATCTTCACCCAAGGCAACTTACTACATTTATGACACAACTCGTGTCATACATTTCGTTTGGTTATTCCAATTGGAGCACAGGTGGGTCAGGTGACTTGCTCAGGGTCACACGGTGTCAGGAGTGGGAGTTGAGCTCACAACCTCAGGATCTGAAGTCCAATGCCTTAACCACTACAACACACTGCCTGTCTAAATGACAAATGTAGCCAATGTATTGATACTAAAACTTGTGAGATGTGCTCAAATATATTTTTGTGGTTAAGATTCTTGCTGCTGCATGAACTACCATAAATGTAACAGACTGATGTCTTTTTTTAGGTAATCCAGTTAGGAGTTCATTACAGTAATCTAGTTGATGAAAAACAAAAGTGGGTATTAATTTCTCAGAATCTCATATTGTTACAAGTGGTTTAACTTTTGCAGTGTTTCTTAAATGGAAAAATGCAACCATCATAATATGGTTAATGTGCGATTTAAAGATACAGTCAGACTGCATGAGTGCAAATAAATTCTTCACTTACACATTGACTTTTAATGCAAAGGGATCAGGTTTATTTCTAACACCTTTGTTATATCCATATTTGCCAACCATTAAGACTTTTGTTTTTTCTTTATCTTATATAGGTTGATAAACTTACTGCTCATCCAGTCAGAAATACAAGTAACACATTGGATCAGGGAGCCCATTGCATTAGGGTCATCACATGCTATAGATAAGTAAAGCTATGTGTCATCAGCATAGCTATGGTTGTTCACATTGTTTTTCAAAAAAAATCTGGCTTTACGGAAGCATGTAGATTGAAAAAAAGCAGTGGGACCAGAATAGATCCCTGTGGAACACTGTATAGAATTTCAAGGATCCTTGAACTACAGTCACCAAGATGAACACCGAATTTTCTACCTGTTAAAACTGAATACCAGTTTAAGACACTGCCCGAAAGACCCCCTCATTATCTAAGGTGATTTCTAAGAATACTGTGGTCTATGGGGTCAAATGCTGCGCTCAGGACTAAGAGAAGAAGAAAAGATATGTGGTCATCTTTAACCAGCCATTCATTTACTACTTTAACCAGTATAGTTTCTGTATTACGATTTGTTCTAAAACCAAATTAAGAGTTATCAAAAATATTATGTTTTCAATTAATCATTAATCTGATGAAATATTACTTTTTTTAGAATTTTACCAAAAATGGCATGTTAGAAACAGGTATAGTCAAAACAGTTGTCAAAGACAGAGGAGTCTAGACTGGTTTAACTACTGCAGTCTTTAGACAGTCTTGGAAGACCTTAGTAGCTAATGACGAGTTCACCATGTCAAGTACACTATCAATTAGCACATTGGAGGCAAAGCCTGTTGGGATTGGGTCAATGACACAAATGGAAGGTTTTAGTTGAGAAATGATTCTATGGAGTTCAGGTATTTGATTGAAGGAATAAAATCTGCTAAAAAAGCATGTTGAGGGTCAACAGGATTAACTTTGGAGAGATGCATTATATTAAAAAAGGGCTATTCAAAATGAAAGAGCAGATTTCAAAAATGTATTTCAAACAAACTGTATAAGACATTCCGCACATCACTGCATGCACTCAAAATGAGCACCATGTGTAGCGCGACAAACATCAAAACGGTACACCATTTCTTGCCACACACGAGTCAACTGGTCCCTAGTTACTGAATTCACAGCTTCCTCAATTCGATGTTGGAAATCTTGAAGATTAGTGGGCATAGGTGGAACAAACACTCTTTCTTTAATGTACCCCCATAGATAAAAATCGCTGTGGGTAAGGTCTGGAGACCTTGGAGGTCATAGATAACGAGCAAGATCTTGTTGCCCACCTCTTCCAATCCATCGTCCTGGAATTGTGTCGTTCAGGTAACGCTGGACCTCCAAGTGTAAATGAGGCGGGGCACCATCTCGCATGAATGTGAAGTCATTCAAATATTCTTGAAGTTGGTGAAACAACCGGTTTTGCCACTCATAAATTTCCTAATGACAAGGCGGCTGTTTTTGAACCATCACTGGAATTCACATTGCACTTGAAAAATGGACTCACACTTCACAAATCGCAGCAAGCAAAATGATTTCTCTTGTGGTGTTGTCACCATTTTACTATAAACGAGAAACAGAGCTCAGTGGCATTCACTGGTACTTTTAGGCAGGCTTTTAAACTTTGAACTTTTCTCTATCCAGTAATGGGCGGAATGTGTTTCTGTCTTATATAGTTTGTTTGAAATAAATTTTTGAAATCTGCTCTTTCATTTAGAATAGCCCTGTATAATATAATTTAGTTTGTGTTTCACTTCACTAAAAGTTTTCAGGAGGCATTCAGTTGATTGAGCTGGGTTTAGAAGACGATCAATAGTTGAAAATAAAACTCTTGGATTTTCAGCTTTATCATTTAGAATTTTAGAAAAACAGGAGTCCTTTTCAAGGTTGACTACTTTGTTTTTGACACAGAGAATGAGGAAGGCTCATTTTGTCATGTCTTTTTCATTGAAATTTCAAGTTAATGGGTATGGAATGATTCTTAGGGTTTACATTACTTTTACTAATTCTGTAACATTTCTGCCTTATAACTATATAAATGTATGAAGTGCATTGAACTTGTTAATGGAAAGGTTAAGATACTGGAAGACCTTTTAAATGGATTTATAATTTGTTTCCAAAAAATATTGTGGGAGATATGTCAATTGGCTCTGTTTGAGACAATGAAAGTACAGGTCAGGTCACAATTATGCTTGGATTTGAGAACTGAAAGTGCATAAAGCCAAAAATTATGTAGAACTGTTTCAGTATCTACACGTTATCGGATATACTTCTTCCTTACCGCTAGATTCCCCCCATCTCTTCCCCTTCTTTCAAGTTTTATAAGAAATAAATCTACTCTCCCTCTCACCTGCCTACTCTGTTTTCCTTTTCTTGCTCTCTCTTTCTCTCCGTTTTTCCCTTTCCACACTTAATTTATAATGTACTCCAAATCATTTACCATTTATAATCTCTGCTATCTTCTTGTTAATGGTGTTTTTTAATCCTCTTGATACTGTTTCTTCTAGCCAAGATTCTCTGTGTCTCTGCCAGTGTGGTTTTACCTTTCATCCATGTAGGTTACCTTTGACCTGCTGCATTTTTAAGTTGCAGTGGACTGCCTGAAAGATCAAACACAACCAAGAAAAGAAGTGATTCTGTGTGAACAGTGTGACCTGAATGGTCATGTGTTGTGCTCAAGTTACAGTTATCTGGTCTAGTGTTTCTTTTTTTTCATTTGGCACTAGTAAATGCACATTACATAGCAAATTGAAGCCATATTTACTGAGAACACCTTAAAATGAGGCATGTACCTATTTACACTTAATCTGTGGTAAGTTAATTAATTAGTTGAAAATATATTATCAACATTTTATCAAAAAGGTCTAAGTCACAGAGATGAAAGAGGACATCCAGTTTGGTAATAGCATTATGAAGATTAATTTGCCTTGATTTCATTTATAGCTGTTCATTTCTGGTTTGTTGGTGTTCAGAGAGAGATTCATGATCTATTTGAACTTCATTTAAGTTAATGACCAGCTATTACATGAGATGGGGAAAATGCTAAGATCTAAAACTCTGAAACAGTGCAAGGCTGTAGGCCCAAGTGTTAATCCAGAGAAATGGCTAACCTCATTGTGTGTTTAATATCTAATAAAGAAGAAAAAGACCTTTGTGCTGGAAATAAGTACATGAAGAATGAAGAATAAGCACAGGAAGACTAAGGCACCGGTGTTAGCAAAAAACCTACACTCTCCAACATGTAATATTGTGAACATATTCTTTTACCCACTTTAACATATTTATTTGACTTTCTCATCAAATTAGGCTATTTCCCACTTAGTTTAAAAAACTGAAATTTGGCAGGATAGTACATCTATGTAAGTAGGTATTCACTAAGAAAAGACATAGCGATATTTCAATATTGTGGGGGAAATCCACCAATAGAAAAACTAAATACTCCAAAATCACAAAACGGATTTGATTGAAATTTTGTGACATTATAGAAAAAACAAATTTAGTCAACTCATGCTTTTTATTTGTCAATAAATGTTTTATTTGTCCATATTTATTAATATTATGCTAACATACATGCTCTACACTGCCTTTTTAGTCGGTTTTATGTAAATGAAGGATGGAAAAGAAGCGATTGACAGGCCACCCGAACAGAACTACTAACCAATAAACTGGGTGAGCAACTGATGAAGGAACGGTGTCCTGGACTGAAAAAAAGAAATGTGATCACATTTGGTGTCAAGTCTGAGGTCTGAAATGGAAGGAGAAAATTTGGCAAACCTGAAGAAAGATGCATAGTACATAAGCCTACTATAAAGCTATAGTGAGGGAGAGAGAAGTACAAGTAGTAGTGGAGTCCTAAAATCCAAGACAAACCTGGACCAATACAGTGGCATCAGGATGAGAGGTAGGGGCTTCAGTGGGCTTTTTCTCAATTATATACATGATTTTATAAATAAGTCTGTGATCTTTTTGTACATCAAATGCAATATGGTCCTGGTCAATATTACCCTATTGTATGAAAATGTGTGAAAGCCAAAAGGGACCACTCCGGATTTTGCCCTCTGAAATTGTTTACATTTACGTTTATATCTATGGACTTTAAAGGACACAGCATACAACTAATGACAAACACAAAAAGAATACTTGAGTGAACAATGTAAACAAATGAAAATCATATACATCTAACAATAACAGTAGCATATTCTCAAATTTCACATTATTCCTACTGATTACTTTCCTGTAAAATTATGTTTTGCAATCACCACCAAGAAAAGCCAAGTCACTGGGAAAAGCAGAAATGTTTTACTCATAGACGATGGTTTGTCATCCTTTTTGGTGTTGCAACCCACTTTTTGACATTACATGCCTTTTTGACTCGCTGGAGAGGTCCCTTATGGTGAATCGAGCACTTTAATCAGAGAAGTCTACTAGCAAACCACTGTAACCCACTACCATTATAAATATTAGCAACTTGTGACCAACCGGCAGAAGCCCACGACCCACTGCTTGAGAAACACTGGTATATAGCATGCTCTAGTGACATAATAATGTCATTATTATTATTATACTGATGTCTTTATCCAAGCTGACTTAAAACATTTGAGATACAATGGTTACATTTCTTTTCTTTTTTTTTCCAGTTTGAACACAGGCAGGTGAAGTGACTTGCTCATGGTAATACAGTGTTAGTAGCAGGATGTTAAACCATAATCTCAGGGTTTAAAGTCCTAGGTTCAAAGCCTTAACCACTACACCACAATGCTTGCCAATAACATTAACCCTATATAGAGAAAAGTACTTAGTTACATAGTACTTCTAATACACTCAGATAACCAAGGCCTATTGTTAATGGGTAACACAGCTAGTATATACAGCATATAAAAAATAAAAAAGAGTTGCCACTGTTATGCAGTTTGGGATAAGGTGATTAGAAAGACAAATGCAATGGCTGGTGAAGACTGGTAACAGTTTTGACTATTTTGCAATTCTCTGGAGTACTGGAATTGTGTTCTCTGATGTGAAGAATCATGTTTCACTATCTGGCAGCCTGATAAAAAAATCTGGGTTTGCTATCTTCTGGACTGAATCGTGCTTACTGTACAGTTTGACGGAGGGTTTTTTAGGGTTTGGCCCCTTAGTTCCATTGAAAGGTACTGATAATGCTACAGTATACAAAGATTTTAGATAATTGTACACTTACAGCTTTGTGGCAACAGTTTGTGGAAGGCCCCTTTTTCTTCCAGCATGACTGTGCCCCTGTGCATAAAGCCAGGTCCATAAAGACAAGGAAGAACTCGAGTGGCCTACACAGAGCCCTGACCTCAAACCTACTGAACATTTTTGAGATAAACTGGAATGCTAAATCAGAGCCAGGTCTTCTTATCCAATCATCCATCAGTACTTGACATCATAAATGTTCTTTTGGCTGAATGGGCACAATTTCCACATACATGTTTCCAAAGACTTGTGGAAAGCCTTCCCAGAATAGTGTAGTCAGTTAAGCATAGGGGGTGGGATGGAGGAATCCAACTCTATATTTAATACTCATGGTTTTGTAATGGCATTTCAACAAGCTCATATAGGTGTGATGGTCAGGTGTCTTTTGGCCTTATAGTGAATTATGGTAAAGCATGATATTAAATGTTAAGAACTTGCACATTTTGTATAAAAAATTAATGCTTTCTCTGTGAGAAACATTTCAAGTTTTTTTTGGGGAGTTTGAAATAAATGCTGTTCTTAAATAAGCAAATTTTCATTCTGTTTAAATATAGGTGAGGGTCCACTTCCTACCATTCTATCTTAATGTGGATAGGGGTTAGGTTTTCAGTTAGATTGATATTTTAAGAAGTGCCAAACATTTTTAGTTACACCTCTCTGGTAATGAAAACATTATGCTCTTCCAAATGGCCAATCATGTGACTGAAGTCAGTATGTATGAAACTATGTATGTATGTATAAAAGTATGTATGTATAACAAAAAATGTACTTATTGTGTGATTAAATATTAAAATGCAAAAGATAGAAAATCTGAGTGAACTGATTGAGGTATAATATGTGGAGAGAGAGGCGGTGTTTCGAGCATCTCAGAAATATCCTCCTTTCAAGTATCTTCTCTGGAGTTTATAAATAATGGTCCAATAAATATAAAAAAACATCCTATATGCAGAATTTCCAAAGTAAGGTATACTCACTAATCATGTTCTGGCGAAATGTTGCATGTAGATTAACACACACACACGTATAAACTTCACTATACTCTATGCACCTGAGAATAATCCACCTTATTGAAAAGACAACTGTCTATGTGTGTGTCTGTGCATCTGTTTGTCCATTTAGTTGCTAGGGTCAAATATGTAGAAAAGGGGTAAAAAAATATAATAAAAATACCAAACAAGTTTCTAAATATAAGAAAACTGTTTTTTAACGGCCTGTTCTTCCCTCTGATGTCATACACCAGCAACAGCAGCATGATACTGACTTTCTTGTTCCTGCTCGAGTCACATGAATGAGCTATAATACCACTGACTGATAACTTCATATGGTGTTCACTGAATAAGTGAAAATAACAATAAATTAATGCACACATCAGGAAATTAAAATACAAGGAGGGCTAGAGTTGCTAAACCAGGCCAATATGGTAGTGGCCACCACCCAAAACAATTTAACTATAACAGTACTCATTTCAAAGAGTGACGCTGAGAGACAGCAATGAAAAGTGGCAGCTATATCTAAAGAGGAAAAGGTTATTGCGAGGAAAAGGGATAGGTGTGTATTAACATAAAAGACCGAATGGACATCCCATATATCAAATAAAAAACATTAGATCTATGCTTGTTACTTAGATTTCATGTCTTTTATAGATAGCACAAATGACTCTAGTGACTTTAAAAACCTATAAATTACTTCATCTTACACAAGCATCCTGCACTTTTGAGATGGTGATGAAGTGGAGCTGGAGGATCACAGTAGGAAATGTGTAGCACTATCAAGTCAGCATGAACCAAATTCTCTGAGGAATGTTTACAGCTCTTTCTTGAATCAATGCCTTGAAGAATCCACTCAGGGGGTACTACCTGTTACTAGGTAGGGGTACTCTAGTTGCTGTGGGTATATGAAGTGATTTTGAATTTGTAAAGTCAAATCTGATATATAGAGAATGAATATATGAAGTATTTTGAATATAAAAAGTCAAATGTAACATATCTCATACACTCGTGGATAAGTTCTCTTGCAGATAAGTCTGGATTTGATTTTACTGTATAATTTCTGGTATTTTATAATGTCGGCCCTATAAGTCGAATGCGGAAAACTCACGCTATTGGTCCAAGAGATTATAATATGGTAATGCCCACCTGACAGAGTAACCACGGAGCACACCGCCCTTTTTTTTTCTATTTTCAGTGAAATCTGATCATTTGCATCAACCATTGGTAGGTCACTCCAGTATCTTGAACCATTTTGGAATTTAAAAAAGAGACAGGGTAAGTGGATAATAGCAGGATAGAAGTATGACAAAACAACAAAAAACAGCAACAACAAAAAACAAGTGCAAGTAATTCTATAAAACACATTTGATTTGACAGTGATAAAATTGTAGAATTTCTCTAAAGACAGCATAATAAATAAATAACATACACTGTATATACTCGTGGAATAAGTTCTACCGCGGATAAGTCAGGACTTGATTTTATCGTATAATTCCTTGTATTTTATAATGTTGGTCTCATATAAGTTGAATGCTGGATTCTCACGCTATTGGTCCAAGAGATTACGATATGCTAATTCCCACCTGAGAGAGTAATCACAAAGTACTCTGCCTTTTTTTTCTATGTATTGTGCCTACTTGACCACACTAATACCCAAACTATTCCAAAGCAACATTTGCACTGATTTGTGTTTTTTGTATCTCACACCCTCATACACCTTTATCGTAAGAGCATCTCTTATCTACGATGGAGCGTTCAATCAGAAGAATATATGAATCTCGTTTTAAATTAAACGTTGTTGAAGTAGTGAAAGAAATTGGTGACTACGCTGCTGCAACAAAATTCAATGCGTCTGAAAAACTGATGTGAGATTGGAGGTGGCAAGAAGATGTAAAAAAAAAAAAAAGTGTTGCATTTTTAAACAGGTGTGTAAGTCGGGGTCTGATTTTATGATCAATTTTTCAGTTTTCAAGACCCGACTTATATGCGAGTATATACGGTACACAAAATGAATCCTGTATGAAGAAAGTAGAACTAGATACATGCATATAGATTTGATTTTGATGATATGACGTTGCTATCTTTGGTGTCCGGGAATAAACACATAAAATAAAAAGCATCAATCACATTTATAGTTACTACTAATGCATTATAAAAAATCAGATTAATATTCATAACATATCTATGCAGTCATCCTCTATGTGAACTTGATTTCTTTTTATGCATGCATTTAATTAGACAAAAATGTCAAGCCTGGTTAAACTTAAGTTCCTCTTTTAGTAAAGAATGCATGTTGCTTTTTTGGCTGTGGTATGGCTGCAGTCCAGTATTTGAATCCTCCTCTGTGATTCATCAGGATTGTGACTTTCATACCATACACCTATACTGCTTGGTACTGTACTGTACAAGTAAATAATAAATGTTAGTTTCTTTTTTTCCGATCTGCAAAACATGTAACAGCACCTTACAGAAGATTAAATATGAAAGAAATGACAGTTATAGCACACATACTGTACGTGTTATCCAATTGAGATAAAAAAACAAAACAAAATGTGTGTTTTGCAGTACATCAGTCTAATACAAAACAGCAGGAAGTAAATCTGTTTAATAAAATTTGTAAATGTATATATGGCTAATAATATCACATAAATACATACATGATGAGGAAACATGTCGAACATGTAATGACTTTCCTAGCAGCATGTGATAGAACAGCTACAAGTTGTTGGTCCTAATGTAGCTTTTTATCTATTTTGTTTTTCATCAAGTTTATGGATCTTTCCCTGTAACAAAAAGTTTAAGAATATTTTGTAAATTTCTGTCATCTTATGCAGCAGATCCAAAGTGAATTTTGCAGCTCTGTGAATGAAAATCAAAGCCAACATGTTATTATTGTTTGAAAATAATTATTGAAACATCTTTCAAATAAAGAGGAAGAACATGTACTGCATTTAAAAATGTCTTATACTATGTAATATTTTTATGAGGTTTGCCTGAACCATTCAATTCATTATACTGTATGTCATCATTGATTTTACATTTTCAAAACTGATTATTAGTGCTGATCAGCAACATTTGGCAAAGCATTTTTCAAAGTGAATATGCTGTATTCGCCCAATATTTTCTTGGAGATTCATGTGAATGGCTTAGGTGATCATTATTTTTCTAAGCATCCCATGATGCTTTCATTGTGCACTGGCAGTGAGATATTGGGACAGCTTAGATATTAGCTAAACAAACAGGCTTGCTGGACTGAATGGTCTCCTCTCATTTGTGAAATTTATTATGTATGTATTGTTATGTAACATAAAACCCAGTATCAACCTTATTTCTTCAAAATTTCACAATATTTTTACTCTCTCTTCTTACTCTGTTTAAGCAAAACTCAGTTCCTTCTTTTTATTGGACTTCTGTCTTAGCTAAACATGCTGTTTTGCCTTTTCTGGGAATTACCAAAGAGTAAGGTTAATACAGGGGAACATTCAAAAAGTTTCTGCACTTTTTTTTTTAACTCCATTTATTAATAATTTTAAAAACAAATTACCCAACTTTTCTACATAGTCACCATAGTCAATTCATCCATTATCCAACCCGCTATATCCTAACTACAGGGTCATGGGGGTCTGCTGGAGCCAATCCCAGTCAACACAGGGCGCAAGGCAGGAAATAAACCCCGGGCAGGGCGCCAGCCCACCGCAGGGCACGCACACACACACACACACACACACACTAGGGACAATTTAGAATCACCAATGCACCTAACCTGCATGTCTTTGGACTGTGGGAGGAAACCGGAGCACCCGGAGGAAACCCACGCAGACACAGGGAGAACATGCAAACTCCACGTAGGGAAGCAAAACCGGGTCCCCTAACTGCCAGGCAGCAGCGCTACCCACTGCGCCACCGTGCCACCCACCATAGTCAATTTTCCTAGCATAATACCAACTTTTTAGTGGCATCAGCAAAATATGTTTCTGGTTGAGCGTGTAGCCACTGATGCACCGCTGCTTTCACATCAGGGTTCTGTCTTCATTCCTCACAGTCGTGACTGTAGCTGGACATCTGGAGCACTCTGCATCCGTCACACTAGTAAGGCCATTTTCGAACATTTCAATCCACTCCTAGATGACTCTACGAGAGAGAACTTTATCCCCATACTGAGCACAGATGCAGAGATGAATTTGCGCTCCCAGCACACCTTCTGCCAGCTAACATCGTATGACAGAACGCTGTTTCTCATTGTTGCAATTTATAAGTTTCGCAGCCATCTTCAGCAGAGAGTGACAACTCTTATAGTAAACTGCAAGGGCAGTTGGCTTGCCAGACAGAACTAGTCACATGACACTCTCAGACACAAACAATTACTACTCCTCCCACTTTCACCGTTTCCAACGAAAATATAAAAGTGCAGAAACTTTTTGAACGACTCTCGTAATTTAACTGTCCATCTGCTTGTCATGTTGTGCGCAGGGCAAAAACATGCTTTATTGGATTGGACTGAACAGGTCCTGCTCTCCATTAAAACACTTGCCAGGTACTTGTGGTATTCCCAGGTCAGATAAGAAATATAATCCATCTTGCAAGAGGTGTCCAAGTTTAAAACATAAGTTCCAGAAATTTGCTATTTAATCTGGAACATATTAACATCATTGTCTGGTAATGTCTAACCTATGTAAAAGATAGCCTGGCCACAGACAGATACGACACCAGATGTCCACAACAGACAAGGTTTATTTCTCTTCTCCTACACACAATGCAGCACAAACACAGTGCCCAAAGACTCACAGTCCTTTTCTTTCCTTCTTCTGCCACCTCTACTCCAATCCTCGCAGGTCCGTCCTCTTCCACCCCACTCCGGCTCTCTGAATGGAGTGAAGCTGGCCCCTTTTATAATGCACCCGGATGTGCTGCAGGTGCTCCCTGATGATCTCCCTGCAGCACTTCCTGGTGTGGCAGAAGATAAGGATTTTATGCCATCTTTACTTTGCTGTAATGTTACAAGTAGGGCTGCTAGTGATACACATCTTCAAGAGAACGGCTTTGAAATCTGACCCAGTCGCTGGCACCGAGTTTACAAATGCTTTTGAAGTCTTTGTAGGTCATTGCCCAAGTAGTCCAATATTCCTCACACATTCCAAAAAAGGCTTAGGTTTAATTAGAATGATTAATCTAATGTGCAAAAAATGTGTGTATGTGTGTAAGCATGCACTCTGTCTGTGCCACCCTAATATTGAACTAAGTTTGTTGAAATTCATGGAGACTGAAGATTTCAACTTAAAAACTATTAGCTTGAAATTGCACAGGGTTTCAGGGTTTCTTTTTCATCTTACACATTACGATTTATTCAAAAAAATTCCAGTCTGCCTTTTGACCCAGTCCCTGTACTAAAACACCTTTAACCTGTGCTGTTAATGAAAGTATAATATCTTCTAATTTCACAGTTATTATGTTGTTGTATTTTAGTGCAGCCTTTGACTCCACTGACCACTCTATTCTAATAAAAAAGCTGGAAAATTACATTGGACTCTCTGGCACCATTCTTGCATGGTTTAATTCATATTTATCAGAATGATTTCAGTACATTGAGAAAAGTGCTGAAAGTACTCAGAAGTAAAGTATGATGTCCCAAAGGACTAATTTCTCAGACGTTTGCTTTTTTCACTTTGCATGGATCCATTGGGAATTATCATTAGAAAAATAATATTCTTTTTCATTCGTATGCAGACGATACTCAGCTACAACTTTTTTTTGGACAAAAGGTTGCTTCTCTGATAGTGTCCTTAATTAATGATATCAGCCATTTAAAAGGGTGCATGGATTAGAGCTACTTGTCTTTGAATGTAGTGAAACAGAAATGGTATTTATTGTGGGACTGATGCAGACTTTAACAATATTCTGTCACTTAACTCAGCTTTTTAATTTATTAACTAACATGAGTTTTATTGAATCAACTTCCAATTAGGCATTATCTTTGATACCAGTATTTAAATGTGTAGTGACATCATGGTGGTGCCGCTGCCTTATGGATCCAGTGTCTTGGGTGCTGAATTAGCTCACATTAGCTTTTTGTTCTGCTGCTCTGGTTTTACTCTCACATCTTAAAGATGTGAAAATTAAGCTAGTTAGATCTTCTAAATTGTCCTGGTGGAAGACTATCACATGCTTGATGATGTTGGAATAGACTCTAATCTCCCACAATCCTAAATTGGAGTAAGCATCTGAGAATGTTATGTTATGTGAATGTGTTTTAAAAAGTTCACAGAACTAAATGTATTAATGGTTATGAAAAAGATGAACTGATTTGAATTGTATTGTACTGTATGTTCAAATGTGTGTTCAGATGATATAACCCATTTTTTTCTTTCTTTAAAGTTTGATTGGACTTTATGGTAGAAAATGATAAATACTGTTCAAACAGCATTACTTTAATAATGGAAACTTTCAAATAATCCATCTTCACACTTTTAAAGAAACATTATGTTCATTTCACTAAAAAAAACAACAGTGAAGTTTTCAGTAAATTGAAAATGATTTTAAACTCTCCTGTCTATCTTGAATTCTTAAGTGGCATCCATGATAAAAGAGAAAAAGTTCCTTTTCAAGTAATTCCAGACCCCTATGGAATTTATGGCGGGTTGGGGTGGGGGCTGGACAGAGGTGGGGATGGGACTGAAGAGGCATCATCACAAATTAAAAAGAAATCATCTTTTTCTGTATAGTTTATTTAAGTGAGCAAATAATAAAATAAAATTTAATATATATATATATATATACATACGCATCCAAGCCTTTTTTAGATGACTGGCTTTGAAAGCCATTTGCATAAGTGGAGGGAGATAGAGAATGGTAACTTTTGATCTAATCGAAGATTAAAAAGACTAGCAGTGCACTTACTTATGGTTTGGCACCAGTTAAAGCTTGGCTGAAAGATGTTATATTTTCAAGATGGGAAGGGAAAAGTAACGACAGGGAGAGGGATGTTAAATTAGTTTAATATGGTCAAAGTCTTCAACTTGCACAACACAATTTAATGGAAAATGTAACAGTACAATTTAACAGTATGCCAGTTTCCTTTTAAAAAGCAAATGTTTTTGCAATCAATATTTTAGATCTCTGCATCATCTCTATGTATTTTTGGTGTGTTTTCGGATTATTTTTTTTTTCCCCCCACATCACAGGAATATCATAGATGCAAACAGGTATAAGTAGTCCTCTGTGCAGGAAGGAGACATGGTGACTTCAGCCTGTCTACAGATGTCTGACCTTGGTGCACCTGCTTTTCGTTAGAAAGCCATATTTTTCTCATGGCACACCGTAAGCCTATAATGATGACACAGCAGCTTTATAGTGCAGCGTGACTACATTTGCTTGCTGGGTATTTTTTTTCTTGCTCTGGACCACAGAGGTCTGGCAAGGGCTGCTTGCTTTCTTCTGCACGCTTTCCTAAGATCAAGCACTACCTGATCTCTCTGCTTTAGACGCAGCTTCTGTGGCTGCTAAAGCTGCTCTGGGAATTGGTCCTTCCAAGAAAACGACTTCCAGGCATAATAAAGGTAAGTCCATTTACATTAAAGCCTTTAAGACGCCGTTACAGTCATGTGCAATTGCTTTTTTTTAAGGCTTTTAAAACTAAGCAGCTGCAGCGTTTCTGCAAAGTAATAAGCTGCCATTATTATCTCACTTTATTAACCGAAGCGATAACATCATACTTTTGTTTAAAGTACAGAATCTGTTGAAAAATGCTTGCACTGATAAATTTAAGCATATGTGCTGTAAAAGTTGTAAATGACTGGAGAAAATTAAATGCATGGCCAGTGACACGATGAGCTTTTTTGGATTTCAGTTGCTTGAGTGACATTGTAAGTCTTAAAGAAGTTTTTTTTTTTTATTATTATTTCTGAGTCTTTAGCGACCACATAGTCTGCTATTTACCAGTTGCATTTAAATCTAAAGATAATGTTATATACACAATTTTAAAAATTGTGAACTACTTTGGCTCAGAAGTTTATTTTTTGCAGTCAATGTTACTTTTCTTTTTAAGCAATCTTTTTAATTGTGGTATTATGAGAAACTATAAGTAACTATTTCAGTTATTAATCAACTGTTAATCATTGTAAACAGACAATAGCAAAGCTGCACAGATGAAAAATTTTAACAAACACTAGCATGACTAAGTTACTGATGCTTATAATAAGAACAATAACACTTGCATTATTTTGTTAAATAAACAAAGTGGAGTTAACTTACAAAGACTATTCTCCTAATACTAGTTTAATAGTATACTATACTATTAAAAATTTTTGCATAGTTATAATATGCATGCATATAGCATATGCAGACAAAAATCCATACAATGCAATCCGCACAATGCACCCCTGCATTTAATCCTTTGTGCAACCTCCCTTTGCCAATATAACAGCACGGAATCTTCTCTTGTAACCTTTTATAAGGTTGGAGAATACAGAGCATGGCATCTGAGACCATTCTTCTTTACATAATCTCTCCAGATCATCCAGGGTCCTAGGCCCTCTCCTGTGTACTCTCCTCTTTAGCTCACTCCACAGGTTTTCAGTAGGGTTCAGGTCAGGGGACTGAGATGGCCACGGCAGAACTTTGATTTTGTGGTCAGTTAACCACTGCAGGGTTGATTTGGACATGTGTTTTGCATCATTATCCTGCTGGAAGATCCAATGATGACCCAGTTTTAGATTCTTGGCAGAGGCAGCCAGGTTTTGATTTAAAATCTCCTGATATTTCATGGAATCCATGATGCCATGTACCATAACAAAGTTTCCAGGGCCTTTGGAGGAAAAACAGCCCCACAACACCACAGAACTTCCACCATATTGCACAGTTGGGACAAGGTCCTTTTCATTATAGCCATCCTTCTTTTTACACCAAACCCACTTTGTGTGTTTATTGCCAAAAAGTTCAATTTTTGTTTCATCAGACCATAGAACACGGTTCCAGTCAAAGTTGTAGTAACGTTTTACAAACTCCAGGCGTTTACGTTTGTGGACAACTGAGAGAAAAGGCTTCTTTCTGGCATACTTTCCAAATAATCTGTAGGCATGGAGATGCCGTCTGATGGTGGTTCTGGAGACTTGATAACCCCAGGATTTTACTTTTTCTTGCAATTCCTCAACTGTGATCCTTGGAGATATTACTGCCTCTTTTACCATCCTTCTCACTGTATGTGGGGTTAAAATAAACTTGGGTCCTCTTCCAGGCAAGGTTGTCACAATTCCAGTTGATGACCACTTTTTTATTATTGCCCTAACTGTAGAAATGGGCATTTTCAGGCGAGTAGCTATTTTTTTATAACCATTACCTGACTTATGAAGGGCAACACACTTCTCCCTCATTTGGATTGAGTGTTCTCTTTTCTTTTCCATGATGATGGGTGGCTAAGGAAATTTGATTCTGTGTCTCCTCGCATTTATATCCCAGTTAATCAGGAAGTAATTGATTTCAGCTGGAAAGTTCCTATATACTCCAATCAACTTAACAATGTCCAATTTAAATGGGAAACATGCTTCAGCTATATTGTTTCACATTAATTTGAAAGGGTGCCAACAATTGTGGCACATGTGTTTTTGTTAAAAATATTTATTTCTTTATTTGTGTTTCTTTGAATGAACTTGTTTCAGTTAAAAGTCAGATGTTTCTCGTTTTTTTCGGTACAACATGACGGTTCTTCAGCAAACAGTGATTTTTTCTAACCCTTACTAATTTTTATGAGGGGTGCCAATAATTGTGGAGGGCACTATATATGTAATATATTAGTGTCTGATCATTCTGTTCAGTCCTTACTACTTTATAATGGAAAATGAATAATTCATTATGACTTGATTAACATTATACTGTAAATACATATAAATTATAAAACTTTTTTAGCAAACAAACTATTAAATGATGATGCCAGTTATATGTACAAAATTAAAATTCAGATTTGAAGTTTGAATTCTTAATCTTGTTTTTACTGGTCTACTTACTCGGTTGCTACTTTCCCCCCTGCCTTTCAGATTTTTCTGCCTAGCACATGTTTAACATGTGTCCTCTTTGGAAAGATAATCAGGGTAAAGCTAAGCTGCAATTTGCTAAGATTTGATTATATTTCATATAATTCTCACTCATGTTAAATAGTTCATCCTAAACAATGCCTTTGCAACACTGTAACCAAAATGGCATGTTTCAGCAAACTGTAAACTAAGCCACATTTATATGGTAAGAAATTGTTCTTAAAAATCTTTCAGACCAGCTGGAAGTCTTTAGCAGTGATTTTTCCCTGCAAAAAAAGACTGTAGTTGCTTTTTTTGCTTAACTGTAAGTCAATCATAGGTATTAGATAGAGGCTGGTTGGAATTTGCAGTGGTTAGCTTTGCTGCATTTTACAGTGTAGCTCCTGAGTTCAAACGTTGCATTCTCTTTCTTTTTCTGCTTCTTTTTTCAATGGATTCTCTGTTTTTTTCTTCTGCATCACAAAGGCCTGCAAGCCAGTCCACATATGATTTAGTGTAACCTGCTATAACAGTTGCTCTCTGATACACATAAATTTTTTGCCATTACTGCTCTGCTGCTCCTTGTCTGCCATTTCAATTGGTGTTAATGTTGATTTCTGTAAAAAGCAAATATCAGACTTCAGCATGTATTAAAATCAGTATTTTGATAGTGGAATTAAACACATTGCTGTAGGATCTTAATTCATTTATCACAGCTTACTGACAGCAAGTGATTCACATGTTGCACTGAAGTTTCCTGTTGCTGTATTGTTATAGTTGAAAGTGTACAGCCACCCTAACCCCAACACAGACAGGTAGGACCCAGGTTTTAGTCCACATAGCACACGGTTTATTCACAAGTGCACTTTACAGCACTAATGTAAAACAATAATACAGTCCCTTTGCCTTAAGTCCTCCACAACAGGCTTTGTTCCTTTCCTCCTGACTCTGGCAGTTAGATCCTGGTGACTGGCCCCTTTTAATAGAGCACCTGGAAAGACTCCAGGTCCCCAACAAGATTCTTCCAGCAGGTGTGGTGGAAGTGCTGCCAAATAGGGCTCCAGAAATGCCCAAGCGCCCCCTGGTGGTGTCCACAGGCCCCAACAGGGTTGAGCTTCTATGCCCTCTGCCAGTCCAGGGGAGAAACTGTCCTGAAAGTACTCTTTTCTCCTGGTCTTTCCATAATCAGGGTGTCCAGGTATGGGCCCCAACTGTCCACCACAATGTTAATGTCAACCAAGTTTTTCCACTGTGGAAAGGTGGACCCTGTTCTGCATTATGGTGGAAGGTCATTCAAGGAATTAGCAAGAAGTCCAGGAAAAGAGGGAGCTCAGGGTGTAGGGCTACTTGGTGCTGTGATGATAATGCCTAAAGAAGTGGACTTTAAACTCAAGATTTTCAGTTTGATTCTTATCTCAGACTCACTCTGTGACTGCAAGCAAATTACTCAGTCCTTACTATGGATTATTTGCTTTTTATCATGCATTGCATTTTGGTGGCATTTATGTACATGTTGGGTATTGGGAATGGCACTGCCTGAGGGTTATTTGTTATACTATATGTTATTTAACTTTCCTTCTTTCAATTCATATTTACAGATCAAAGTTTTTAGTACTTAAAACGTGTATGGCATGGTCTGTACTATGTGAAGTCAGTGTTGGTCAACTATTCTTTTTATTATTATTTTGTTTATATATATTGTCGTATCATTCAGGGATCAATACCAACTTACCTCCTATACCCAGTCTCAAACCTCGGTATCTCCGGTTGCTCCACCTCCATGACATTTGAACTTTGGTTTCAACTCACCTTTCAACTAAAGGCTGATTAGACCACTGGCAGGGAGTAACCTTTAAACCCCGGCCAAACTTTATTTCAGTGGCAATCTCTAAAGCACTTGGGCTTAACGTCCTCACAGCATTTATTTTCTGTAGCAGCTTCTCACATTATAAAACCACAAGTACAAAGATATAACAGAATATCTTAATTGCATTTTTACTTTTGCCACAAAAGTGGACTGAGTTTACTCTTCAAATATCCATCCCCATATCTGAGTATAAGAGAAAGTCCACTCCTGATTTTTATATCTCTGAATTCTGTGCCCCTTTTTGTTTAGGGTTAGGGTGGCAGACAGAATAGCTTCCAATTACATATATACATACTGTACATATATTCATCTATTAATGAAACTGCTCAGTCTATTTTTGGATCACATGGACTGCTTCAGGACACACACACACACACACACACACACATACAGACACATGGATACACATAACCAATACTCAGTGTTCCAATTTTAAGGTAAAATTTAACAGAGCATATGCATTTTAGAGATGTGGTAGGAATACTGGGATCCCCAAATATGCCTGTGAAAGGATTTGAACTCAGAGACAGTTTGTATGTCAATGAAGATCATTATGAATCTCTGTTCAGAACAGTTATGTTTTATAATTTATAATAATGAGACTAATTGAGAAATCAATGGTACATTTGTGAATTCTGAAATGGTAGGGCAAATAGTGAGGAGGTATAAAAACAATTTACAAAATTTTGAAATGGGGAATAGATGTAAACTGCATTTTAATGTAGACCAATATACTACAAACAGGAAAATGGAACAATAATTGTAAAAACAATATAAGTGATGCTGTCCTACTTGAAAAAAACACTGAAAAGGAATTAAGGATTTACATTGACCCAACAGTACCATGGAAGGGAAATTAAAGAGACTATTAAAATGTAAGGGTATATTATTAGATATAAATGAGGGGGCACTGGGTGACAAGAACAGGTCTTGGAATGGGCTGGTGTCCTTTCCATGGCTGTTTCCTGCCTCGTGCTCAGTGATGCTGGGATAGCCAAACAGTGCCTGGATAAGGCAGAATGAGTTGAGATGAGATTAAAGCTCAGACTCTACAAAATATTTTATTAAGCCCACTTCTGGAATATTTTGTGCAGTTCTTCTCACAGTGCTACAAAAATGTATATAGTGTATGCACAATTTTTTGCATGTATTTATTTTTGGTTTGCAAGCCAAGAAAAACAATTTTTCAGAGAATCAGTGTCTTAGATGGAGAAATAAAAAGAACCAAACATTACATTACATAGCAAAAGGAGTACTGAGAAAATCCTATTTCAGAACTGACATGTTCTTCATGAGTAGGCTCACGATTAGTCAACCTACCCTATTTATAACTGCAGTGCATCTTATTTAAGGTAAGGTGTACACAATTATATAGTAATTTATCAAAAAGTCCACTCACAGCCTAGTTAATCCAATTCGGGGTCATAGAATCCATATTCTATCAAAACTGGGTCAAATTCTGGATGCCAGTCCAACTCAAGACACTCTCACACACATCCACATTCATGACTACATACAGATCCAGTTTAGGGTAGGTAATGCATGTCTTTGTGATGTCAGAGGAACACCAGATTACATTTTATTGAAAGTCAACATTTATTTCAGTTATAGAACTTTCAATAACGAATATTTTAATAGATAAAAATAAAACTGATGCCACAGTGGTTAGTACTGCTAATTCACAGCTTGAGAATCCTGGATTCACATCCTAGTTTAAATGATTCTAAATTGGTACTGAAAGAACAAGCGTGGATTGTATACCTTGTGATGGACTGGCAAGCCATCCAAACTTTTTTTCTGCTTTGAACTCAGTACTGTATGGGAACTGGTTCACTGTGATATTGAACTGGACAAAAGCGTTTGGAAATGGAAAATGATAATATTAGCCTAAGTGAAAATAAGCCTATAGAAAGAAATTGCAAGCACACTTATAGAACTAAAAGGTTTATCTGCTTGCTATCTTTATACAAAATAGTTTTTAAAAATTATTCCTAATATCTGATAGATGTGTAAAGATCTAACTGATCTGATCAAATCTGATAGATATGATCTGATATCTAAGATATCTATAAGAATTCTGATATTTTAGTATGTCTTAAAAGTGTGGTGTTGTACACCCAAAGATGAAATTACTGTCTGAAAAAGTGATAAACAGATACATACCTATATAAAATTCAAAATCTACACAAAATAATTATCATCCAGTTTCTGATACAAAGCAGCAAATGCCACAGTGTAAGCCATAAAGTACATAATGGCACATTACCAGAAAAAGTTAATGTAAAAATGACATAGTCTCCAAATTCTAACTAATTTTGTATTTTTCTTAAAATATTGTGAATTGAGGGAAAATATTATTTAATAAGAAAAACTAATTTCTCTGTTTATGAAAATTTTATAGTTCAGGGAAACTTCAAATAATATACCCATCCCCGTGGAGTTGAATGTATCACAATTTCTTGGTGATTGTATACCAGCATTCCAGGAGTGGACAAATCGATTATGATAATTTTCAATTCCTGATAATTTTTATGAAGAACTCACCTTTATTATGTTACTTTATTAGGAACATTTTGGCTAATATGGTATTGCTGAACACCTACACACAATTGTCAGCTTTTACAGGTATTATAGTAGTATAAACACATGTTTCTTCTAAACAAAATAAACTGTTGATAATTGGTTTTCCTGCTATTTCCAGTGCTATTCATAATCATTTGAATTCCAGTTATGGTGTTTCCTATATGAGTAAATAACTGTTTTACTATAGAATTAACTTTAATTATTAGAACTTCATACTATTCAATAGGTGTGGATTATCATAATTTGCCTTAGCAGGAACTTTTATGTATTCATTCAAAGATCCATTGATATAAATCCATCCACCAGTTTTGTAACCAGCTCATAGATGGACTCCTATGCAGAAGATATAATAGGAGGAATGAACACAAGTAAAGAGAGAACTGCACAAAAAAAAACTGCTGTCCCTCTAGGCCCAATTGCACACAACTAAGTCTATCCATCTTCATTCCAGGTTTCTGTTTCTCCTAGTAGATGATTGTTTCACCCTGTCCATTCTCAATTACATTGCTCCTGAATTGAATCAACTTTGGAGCTCTCTCTTCTATATCTCACAATTGCTTGCAGTTTCTCTGTGTCTGTCCCTATCTTTGCAGCAAGGATACCAACCTATGTCTCCTTCCAGCAGCTCCTGGTGCCTTTTACTGGCTTTAGATGGTGGCAAATCCAAAACAGCTAATATAGCTCTTCCCCACTGGCTAGGAGTTTTTGCCATCTCTTTAGTTCCATTCTTGGTATGTCTTTCTCTGTCTTCTTCTCTTAGTCCACAGGTAAACCTGGCAACTGCTGGGTCACCTGTACTATTATGCTGCAAAAGCATGACATGTTTCCATTTTGGTTGTAGTTCTTCTCTCTCCTTTTACAGGCTTGTTCCAATGCCTGTT
Source organism: Erpetoichthys calabaricus (assembly GCF_900747795.2). NCBI lineage: Eukaryota > Metazoa > Chordata > Cladistia > Polypteriformes > Polypteridae > Erpetoichthys > Erpetoichthys calabaricus. The sequence goes on along the minus strand of NC_041394.2, from coordinate 311,658,429 downwards.
GCCCTTCTGAAATATCAACCCCTGATTGTGTCATGGCAACTTATTTTGCCTTTGCTAGTGTCTATTTCCCTAGTCCCTATTCTCCACCTACCCCTTTCTTGCTTGCAATCCCCATCAGATTCTCTGGTACAAATATTTAGCTTCTTGAGAGAAAATCCTACTTGGCTGTAAGAGGATGCTGAAAAAGTAATCACATCCACAGTACCTAAAAAGCTCATAATAAATGCAGTAGGCAGAAGAAGGGGCTTCTCAAAAATAGTGATACGTGCACCCCGCTGTATTCACTTTGGCAAGTTTGAAAACTTCGCCAAACTTAGCAAAATGCATGAAAGTCATTAGGGAAGGAGAAACCAAGCTAGTTTTGAGTGGACTATAATAGTGCAATGGTCCCTGACAGCTAGGGAAACATCTGCCAAGTATGCTGAACTGATAATTGTGGCCAAAAATGTGACTAATGCTGTGCTAACCACTGCTGTCTCGGGAGTCAAATTGATGCTTTGCAAGGAAGACAAATTATTGTCTCCCTGAGACAAAATTAATAGAATGAAATATTTTAATAGTATAATGTCTTGCAGACAGTGAATTTCCCCCACAGATTCTATAGCAGGTACTCACCTCTCTTGCATCAAAAAAAGTACATGGGGTTTTTTTCCCCTGATACTTTGGCTTGTTTACTGCCCCTGCTTGTGCATTTTGTGTTTAAATATGTTCGCAATTTTTCTGCAAATTTTTAGCCCACTACTAGGATCGGTATTATTTTCTCAGGGGGCTGTTCCATCCAACATTGGCTGCTACAGCTCTGTAACATTACGTTGGCCTCCCAAAGTATCTTTGGATACTGGAAAAAAGTTTTTCAAAGCCAATCGTACAGCTAATTCCCAGGAAAACATCAGCAAACAAGGTCACCAATTAACATAAATTATTTACTGCGAAAAATGCTTTTCCAAATTTTGCTGATTAACACTACTCAATAAACTGCTATAGATTTAGAAAGGGATGACAACATGATAGCGTCCTAGATATTTGTTTTATTTCTAATCCTGAGAAAAAACTTCTTTGAGTAAGACATGACTACTTTTTCTGGTTGTTCAGTATACTTTCTGCCATTTAATTTGGTTTCTAAACCAAAGGCAAGCTTGCCTGGTTAATGTAATGGAATAAACACAAGAGCTGATTCATTCACTGTTTATCCAAGTCAGCAAGAGTGAATGTGTGCTCTGATGAGAATATTTCCCATTTAAGCATTAAATAACAGCCAAATTAAACAAAAATACATGGAAGGCTTTATACATAATAGGAAGTCTACCTTAAGCTTTAATATAAGTAAATACACAACAGTGGAAAATAGGCTTGTCTATTAAAAAGAAGTACAGTCAGACTAGAACACAAAATAAGAACTGTAAAATGACGCTGTAACAGTTCTCTTTTGTAACATAACTGTTATGCCATTCTATTTGTAGTTACATAAATGTACCTGTAATCTAAACTTTATCTATCTATCTATCTATCTATCTATCTATCTATCTATCTATCTATCTATCTATCTATCTATCTATCTATCTATCTATCTATCTATCTATCTATCTATCTATCTATCTATCGGTCAACGTGCTTGATCAACCTTCTCCATATACCTAGGTCTTGCACCTCCTCCCTAGTTAATTTTCCTTCAAATCTTCTTTTACTTTACCTATTCATGTCTTTTTTAGTCTCCCTCTCTTTCTCTTCCCCTGTACTTCCATTAGACTATATTATACATAAAATTATACATTACACTAGAAGCAATTGTCTGTAGAGCAGTGTGTTAGAAACTAAATATTCTTAATACTATGTGCTATCCCGTAATGGGCAGCATTTTAATAGCACTGTAGACTCACACCTCCAGGTTTAGTGTTTGTGAAGACTGTGTTCACATTTTCCCTCTGTCCATATGGGTTTTCTCAGGCTACTCTAACTTCTTCCTACATTTAAAAAATATGCACAGTATTTAAGATTAATTGCAAGGTCAAAAATTGGCCAATTTGATTGCATGTGAGTAATTGTACTGTTTTCCTGTCCAAGGTGCCAGATGTTGCTTGGATAGACTCATACTTATTCTGGCTCTGAAGAGGATTATGACTATTCTGAAAGTGAACAAATACATTTATAATACAACATTCAAGATTATGACTCTTTCTATTCAATACCCTTCTATGTATAGAACAAATTAAGGTTTAATATTCATTCTTGTTTATTTATGAAGAGTAATATGCAGAATAAAAAGTGAATAACTCAAAATTTATTTGGTGGATTTTTTTTTGTTATTAGTAATAATAATCCTCAATTAGAAAGTCAAATACTATACCAATCAGCTTAGGGAATTTATTCTGGCAAGGTGCAACAGTATTATTGCCACTTCCCTATTTTTACAATTTTGTTTGAAGGAATTATTTTCTTTCAGTGAATTACTTTTCTTCTCCTAGGAAAAAAGAAGTTTGCTTCAAAGATTTTGAACTCTTTAGGATGGCATTAAGTTGGATATCTTTATATATAATACCCTACCGTGGCTCTCCGTTTGTCTGTCCAGGATTTTAAATCACCTGTAGCTCGCAAACCATTTGACCTATTAACCTGAAATTTGGTACACATATACTACGTAACCTCTACTGTCCACTTTCAGGATCGTGATTTTTATTACTCTTTTTATTTTTATTTTATTTTATTGTAGAATCAACTCTCAGCAGTGAGCAGCAGTCTCATCCGTTCTCATTCCTACCACCTTCACCATCACTTCCTCTACCTCTTCATATCTTAAATTATTCTTGAGGCAGTTTGAACACTTAAGTGAAAAATTAAGAAAAACGTTCTAAGTAATTGCAACACAAAAACTGACTTAATCAGTTTTAACACAAAAAGATGCCAATGAACGAAGAGAAGAAGCAGGCAGCTAGAGTGGAGAAAACAAGCTGCTTACGAAGCAACAAGCACATCAACCTCTGAGCAAGTGAATGCTGAACATAGAGAGAAAGAGTATGAAAACTATAAGTTGTGCATTCACTGCACGTTATCTTAATGAATATATAGGATGAAAATCCTAAATAAAGACTTCCCACATAAGAAACAATTTGAAGTCAGATATTATTTAATCATTATATTTGACAAATAACCAGATATTCTTATGTAAAAAAGTAAAAGAATCCTTTTGAGTCAATAACTTGTGTCCCCTTCTTTAGCACCAACTTCATACAGTCATCATAACCTATTATACTGTAAGCCTCTGAGACCTTGCAGGAGAGAATTTTCCAATTCTTCTTTATAAAACTCAACTAACTTTTTAAGGTTTTAAAGATATTTTGCATGAACAAACGACCCTGTTCATGTCCAACCATAACATTTCAATAGAATTTAGGTCTAATCTGCTTACTAAACAATTCTTTAATGAGCCAGCTTGAATGTGTTGTATTGTTGTCTTATTGAAACAGCCACTTTCACAAGAGATGATGGCCTGACATACTTTTCAAGAATTTCTTGATATTTCTGAGAATTCTTGATCAACTCAGTGATGTCAGGGCTGCCCTCCCATACAAGGACTTCAAAATCAGGCTTGACAGCAGGGATAAGGTGTTGTTGGTGGTAGGCTGTGCTGACTATTTTCAAAACATGACTTCACTAGTTGATCCCAATCAGTTCAATATTGGATTTATCTATACAGTATATAACTATATTCATCTCTTCGGACTTGTCCAGATTTCAGACATTAAGTTTGGCTGTTTCTGGACAGAAGAATCTTTTTCTTGTCTAGCCTTCCATAGATAGTATTTTTATTCAGGGGTTCTTATAGTTAATCTTTGCACCACTACTGTAGAGACAACACAGGAGGCTTGTAAATCCTTAAATGTTTTTTAAGATTACCTTTTACCTGTTTTATTTTTCTCTGTGTGTTATGGGGTGTAATTTTATGAATGGCACCCATTTCTTGGCCGTTTTAAGTGCTTTCTACCTGTACTTTTATGATATGTGCCTAACAGTGAATTTGTGGAGTTCAAGTTTTCTCTAATGGGTTTATAAACTTGTCCAGATTGATGAGAATCCACTATTTTTTCCATATTTCTGTAGATGTTTTCTTAGTTCAAAGAATGATGCTAGACTTGTAGGAAGAGTACCAGCTCTGCTTTGTTGCTAGTCATAGAACTAAAAATCACTTATTTTACATGTGCACAGTTACTGTATGTTGTGTGTATTATTTTGCTGCATAGATATTTTCTTAAAAGTCACTTAAATGGGTGAATAATTATTATCTATTATATGTTACTAATTATCATTACTAAATATCCACTTTGTGCTTATCAAAACAGCAAAATCTCAAATTACACAATAGATTTCCAAACTTTCAAGCTTGCCTGTATCTACTAAGGACTATGGTTCTATCATAACTTGTATACCTGACTGAAAGAAACAGGACAAATTTAGGATGGACACAGAATATCTATGACTGTAAGACATCATATGATATAAAGTGTATTAATAATTACATATATTTGTAATATAATATGACTATTTATATAATAAATCTCTTTGCTTACATTCACTTTTTCTTTCAACAGAATTCTTTACAAGATGAGTCTGATCCGCTTCCCATTTTTGGCTGCTTTTCTTAGTGGCATTTTATGCCAGTACTATGATTATGAGTCCTACTATGAACCTGCCTCTGTGATGGGCCCATCTGGACCAAACTGTCCCCAAGAATGCGATTGTCCAGTAAATTTTCCATCTGCAATGTACTGTGACAATCGGAAACTCAAGTACATCCCAATAGTGCCCAGTGGAATAAAGTACCTGTACCTTCAGGGAAACCAGATTGATTCAATCAAGAGTGGTGTCTTTGACAATGCCACCGATCTTGCTTGGCTAGTTCTGGACAATAACTTCATTGTCAATGGCAATATAGGAAAAGACACATTTACTAAGCTGAAATCTTTGCAGAGACTCTACTTCAATCACAACAACTTGACGGAACCCGTGGGTCCTCTTCCAAAGACCATAGAAGAGGTTAAATTTGCAGGCAACAAAATTAAAAAACTTGGTTCCGGCTTCTTCAGTGGACTTGAAAACCTCACCATTATTCACCTTCAAGACAATCAGTTACAGGATGATGCTCTTGCAGGAGTGTTTAAGGGACTCAAAAAACTCAATTACCTTGACCTCAGCAATAACAAACTCAAAAGATTGCCTCAGGACCTCCCTAGCTCCCTGGAAATGCTCTACATTGACTTCAACAACATTAACAATATTCCTGATGAATTTTTTAAGAAATTTGGCGGTCTGCAGTATCTGCGACTTTCAAACAACCAGTTAGCCGATTCAGGTATACCTGGCAATGTCTTCAATATCAGCAGTCTTCTTGAGTTGGATTTGTCATTCAACAAATTGAAATCTATTCCAACTGTAAATGAAAATTTGGAGAATCTGTACTTGCAAGTTAACCAGATCAACAGTAAGTTTATTTTTCTGGAAATTTTAAAAATCAGTTCTCAATTTTAAAATGATGGCACACTGTATCAACTGTCTTCCTCATCTGTTCAAATAGAATAAAAGGTCTGAGTTAGGCTGAGTGTGGGTGAGTGTATACGTATCTCGAAATATGACCTTGAATTGTGTGTAAGAATGTCTGAGAATGACGTGTTGTGTTAGAATATATGATATAGTTGTTCTTAATTTAATTGCAAACACCATTCATGAGACATTTTCTAAAGAAGTATAACACTGGGAAAGTGACAGCTAAGAGCTTCACAGTACGCTGACATGGCATATCATCTAGCTTAAGTCTTCTGAATAGTTCTGAAATCCTCTAGGGTCTTCTTTAGGTGATATAGTGTGGTGTATAAGGTTTTGTGTTTCAAATCCTGAGGTTGTGTGTTCAAAACCCACTACTGACACCTGCCTCTACTCCAAATGAAAATTAAAAAAAAGAAATATAACCATTTGTACCTTGCATAAAGGTATCAGCTAAATAAGCTTAATAATAATAAAAAAAGAAACTAATTTACCGGTAAAAGTGAAATATGTCACCAGGTACTTACTAACTTAATAATAGCGATTAGTGTTAGAGGTCTCGCCTCAAAGTTCAATTGAACTCAGTCTTATTATCTTCTCTACAAGATATGCATGCTTGGGAATTCTTCAAAAAATTTTTTGTTCCATATCCCCAAGACTTGTACTATATATATTCATTTTCAACTCTAAATTATCTCTGTTTCAGTAATTTTGGCTATAAGCATGCATTACAATGCAATTGTGGCCTGTTCTTGTCTTAAACCTGATGTTACTGGGATAGGTTTAAGGAGTCTTGAAGTAGATACAGTGTATGTGATAAGAGATTCATGAATAAAATGTTACTGAAATATCTCCAAAAAATTATTTTCTTTAGTTTAGGAGAAGCAAATGAAAATCGTAGTTGTCATCTAAAAAGAGCAACACTATTTGTGGGTTCATAATGTTAGATAATTTTGTTAATTGCATTATAGTGAACCTGTTTTAGCTGCAGTGAATGAATTCAGATATTGAAATAACTGCTTTTCTATCCATAGACCTTATTCCTACATTTAATTTAACTGCTAAATCCAACCATTCGTTCATTTTTTAATCTAATTATTCAGTTTAACATCATGAGGTGATAAAGCCTGATAGCTTTAGGTGCAATGACATAACAAATGTTGATCATGGAAACCAGTCTCTTGCCAGGCCATATACATGCTCCTTATGTAGAGTTCCCAGTCCACCATATATGCATGCCTTTGGAAATGTGGGAAGAAAATCTTCACAGACACTGAAAGGAATTGCAAGCAGGATTCCATGTCAAGCCATGAGGCAGCAGAGTTAACAAATGCATTATAGACTGCTAAAAACTCTTACTAATATTTGCACACTAAAACTTTCTTGATATTTTATAAATGAAATAAATATGTTACAATAATGGCAAAATAAGTAACTAAATCTTTTTTTTCCCCCTTTTAGAGTTTGATCTGAACAGCTTCTGCAAGATAACAGGACCTCTGAACTACTCCCGAATAAGGCACCTGAGACTGGATGGCAACAACATCACTCGCAATGAATTGCCTGTTGACATGGCCAATTGCCTTCGGCAGGCTTCTGAAGTCACTTTTGACTAATGAGCTGCATTAGTTTTGGGCAGCTGGTCTGTTTGACATGCTTTACAGTAGTTATTATTTCCAGAGGTTCTTTCATTATTTTCTTTATTTTTGTTTCAGCAAGGAGGCATCCCCATTAGCTTTATGAAATATATTGCTATTTGAAATTGGATTCTCATACCCTAATAGAATATAAATCCGTTCATATTTCGATAACAGTTTTTATAACAATCTTTAAATGGGGACCTAAGCAAGAAAGAATAAATGCTGCACATGAAATAATGTAGCTGTCTCATTTAAATAAGAATTCATTGCCCAAATAATATATTTTGTTTAAAATACATTTAAGACATCAGCTTTTAAAACATATACTGGATACAGTCGTCAGCTTTTCGTGTATCTTGTAAGTATATGCAAAAATTCTCACTTATTTGCATGTGTGTTATAAAGTTAATGTTAACTTTGTTAAAAAAATAAAATGTAGCAATTCAAATGTCTTGTGGTCATGTTTACTTTTTTATAATAATATTTTTTTGAAATTGCAATATTAAGTTATAGGTCTCGAAGAGTCTCAGCATGCCGTGCTATGCAATAATGTAATGCAAGGCAGTCTATTATAGAACAATAAACTGATAAAAATAAACAAACAAACAAAGGTTTAAATAAATACAGTAGGTCTCAAATCTATCCGTACCTATTCCTTTTTCACTTTCCAAAATGATTGTCATATTTCTACTGTTGCTCCCTCTGTTGTATTTACACAGGCACTTTTTCCTCATCAGGCTGGTTCAGGGCTTTGGGTAAGAATAGAACCTCTGGTATTGGGCATCAAGCATGAATGGCTAGACACTTAGTACAATTTTAGTCACCCAATCAAAATTTGTCAAGCACCTTTTATATTTTGCATGGAGCCTTGATTGACCTGGAAAGTTGACTACCAGCAATTGTTGGCTGCTTTTCTATGACACAACTGTTTATATGGTGACCAATCAATCAATATATTTTTGTTTTATTTTGCACCATATAAGGCAGATTATTAAACAAAACAAGAACAGAATATAAATTACTTTACAATACAAATGTAGATATTTCAATTCCAATTTTAGATTTATTTAACTGAATGTGACAAGTACAAGGAATGCTTCATTACATATTTTCTCGAAGTAAAAAGGAAAAGCAGGATTTAAACAGAATAAGTATAGCAACATCAAAAATGCAGAGCAGAAACATGAAATAAACCAAGCACGTAATATAGTAAAGCCAAATTGTTTGACTTGCATGACTCTAGAAATTGTCTGTATAAAACAGTTAAGTCAAGTAATTTTTATTGTCACATAACACAAATGTCATACAAGTAAGTGAAAGACTTATGTGCAAAGTCTGCTGTAGTAGAGCAGTATTAACATAATAGAATATACACATAATAATACATGTAAATATGAATTTGGGAATGTCACCTCCAATGATTTGTTGGACAGAATGCACCACCTTCTGCAAGGCTTTACCATTGATGGCAGTGCAGTTCCCATATCAGACAGTGATGCATCCAGTTAGAATGCTTTCAATGGTGCAAGAGTAAAATGATCTGAGGATATGAAGGCTCATGCCAAATCTCTTCAGCCATCTGGGATAAAAAGGTGGTGCTGAGCGTTCTTCACCACTTTTTCTTCACAGTCCATGTGAGGTCATTGGTGATATCCAAGAAACGTAAAACTGCTCTCTGTCTCCACAGTAGTCGAATTGATGGTGAGGGGGAGTGTATGCCTCCTTGCTTTCTGAAGTCCACTATTATCTCTTCAGTCCTGGCTAAATTTAGGGGGAGGCAGTTTTCTTGTCACAATTAGAAAATGAGACCCACTACAGTTGTATCATCAGGAAAAGTCAAAATAATGTAAAGCCTATGCCTAGCTGTACAGTCGTGGGTGTAGAGGGTATATAGGAGAGGACATAGTACACATCCCTGGGGGGCTCTTTTCTTGAAAATGAGTACAGAGGAAGTGATACCATCCAGTCTAACCACCTGGTGCAGATCCAACTGAAACTTCAGGATCCAGCTGCACAGAGAGTCGTTCAGACTCAAATCATCCTTACGGCCAGTTCATGCCCCTTGTCTACAGCCCCAGGCAAAGAAGTGAGAGATCTGGAGGCAATGGGGATTCTTAGGACCTTTAAAGTTTACTCTTAAGTTACAGGCTTCTGATCCTAACACTTGGTGATGAGCTTAGACAGGTCTGGTTTACCTGTTGTAGGCCTTAAGCCTCTGTAGTCTTGTAATTCATGTCCCTAACCTAATTGAACTTTCAATGAAACTTCTAGTTTGATACCTCCTACACTTTAATCTCTGATACCAGAAAAATGTAAGAATCTGGAATAAATTAAAACATTATTATCTTATATATTAAATCACAAAATAAAGCACAACAATAAAAGTTTAAGCAGATAATACCTAATATGCAACTCAACATCAGCACTACCAAGGAAATGGTTATTGAATTTCACCGCACCAAAGAGACTTTATGTCTGGTCCCTATTCAGTGGCTGGATGTTGAGGTGGTCCACTCCTACAAGTATTTGGGGATCTATATCAGTGACAGGTTGGACTAGTCTCAGACCACAGAGGAGCTACAGAAGAAAGGACATAGCAGGCTCTTTTTCTAAGGAGACTACGTTCCTTTAATGTTGGTAATGGTAACCTTTTTTTTGTTTGTTTTTTTTTTTTATTGAATCTATTAAAAACAATTAGCATTCCATACAAACAAGTCAAACTTTACAAAACTAAATTCAATTAAATCCCCACCCAAGAGAAAGAGAGGAAGGCCAACAGCCAGAGTAAAACTTTAAAGTGTAGAAAAGAGGGAGAAGAATCCTTTTCCCCAAATATGAAAGTTTATTCTAAAATATTATTGATTAGATCCTGCCAGGTTTTAAAAAAGTTTTGAACAGATACACTAAGTGAGAATTTGATTTTTCCAATTTCAAATAGTATATAACATCAATTACACACTGATTTGAAAGAGGTGTGCTAGGATTCTTCCAGTTGAGCGAGATAAGTCTACATGATAATAGTGAATTAATTAAAGGCAATTACAGTTTGTTTGTACTTCTCCACTTCTTCTGCATTTCTGATATGGCCAGTGCGATTTCCTATGCTGTGGTGTGTAGGGCTGATAAAATCACTGCAAGAGAAACCCACTGAATCAACAATCTTATTAAAAGTGCAGGCTCAATTATGGAATGCATGCTGGAAACCCTGGAGGTAATAGCGAAGAAGAGAATGAAAACAAAACTGAGCGCCATTATGAACAATGCTGCACATCCTCAGTCTGACACACACTGAGGACTTTCAGCCAATTAATTATTCAGCAGAAGAGTGTCAAGAAACGCTACTGGGACTCCTTTATACCAACAGCAATACACCTGCATAATGCTTTACTGTGACTATGACAGCCAAGTCAGAAGTTTTTCTTTCCGAAGTTGTACAGACCACCATGATTCTATCTATCTATCTATCTATCTATCTATCTATCTATCTATCTATCTATCTATCTATCTATCTATCTATCTATCTATCTATCTATCTATCTATCTATCTATCTATCTATCTATCTATCATGCTTTAGCTTATTTCAGGAGCAATAAAGACCAATCTTCTTAGCCTCGAACAAGTGCATAGTATTCACAAAAATTAAATGTCCATTAAAAAGAAAATCAAAAATGAAAAAAAAAGAAACTTTTTAATGTCAATGTCAAAGTCAATTTATTTATATAGCACATTTAAAACAACATAGGAATGCTGTGGCCAAAGTGCTTTACAATACAAGAAGAAAAAACATACAATTAACATAAAAAACATAAATAGAAATAAAATAAATGAACATAAATAAAATTAATAATAAATTGAAGTAAGAATACATAATCACAATGAGGAAACCATCAGTATTACTGAAGGTCACGGAAAGCAAGTGAATAGAAATGAGTCTTTAATCTTGTTTTGAACAGTTCAATAGTAGACGACTCCTTTATGTGATGAGGTAAAGAGTTCCACAGGCGAGGCGCAGCAGCTGCAAAAGCCCTGTCCCCCTTAGTTTTACACTTGGTACAAGGGACAACAAGAGACAACTGACCAGAAGATCTAAGCACTGTAGATGGCTGTTGTAAAGCACACAATTCAGATAAATAGGCAGGAGCAAGGCCATGTAATGATTTAAAAACTAGCAACAAGATTTTAAAATCAATTCGAAAACTGACAGGCAGCCAGTGTAAAGAAGCTAATATTGGAGAATCAGACTTTCTTGCCCCAACCAGAAAGCGAGCGGCAGCATTCTGGACCAACTGTAACCTGTGTATCAGGGATTTGCTAATCCCAGAATACAGCGAGTTGCAGTAATCTAGGCGAGAAAAGATAAAAGCATGAGTAGCTTTCTCAAGATCCCTAGAAGATAAAAAAGGCTTGATCTTACCTAAAAGACGAAGCTGGAAAACTCTTAACTACAGAATTAATCTGTTTCTCAAAAAAGACGTTACTGTCAAAAATAACACCAAGATTGTGGACTTGAGGTTTGCAAAAGACAGAGAAACAGCTGAGAAATCCAAGACCAATTTGGGCTTTAGCTGATGGACCCACTTTAAGCACCTCTGTTTTATTTTGATTCAAATCAATAAAATTATTAGCCATCCAAGATCTTAGTTCAAAAAGACAGTTGTGCAGTTGATTCATTGCAGAGTTGCAGACGGGAATATAAACCTGAGTATCATCAGCAATGCAGTGAAAAGAAATGTTAAATTTCCTAAAAATAGCTCCAATAGGGTGAAGGTATATGGAGAATAAAATAGGACCCAAAATGGATCCCTGAGGAACACCACATTTAAGAGGAGCAGTAGACAAAAAAGAGGAATTTAAAGTCACTGAAAAGTGTTTACCAGTTAGACATGACCTGAACCAGTTAAGAGCAGCCCCTTTAAGCCCAACAAGATATTCAAGCCGCAACAGCAATATCTCATGGTCAATAGTGTCAACGGCAGCGGACAGGTCAAGGAGGACAAGGACTGCAGCGCTACCTGAGTCAGTAATAATAGAGATGTCATTGAATACTTTCAGGAGGGCCATCTCAACACCATGATAACGCCTAAAGCCAGACTGGTAGATCTCAAATAAATTATTGGAGTTAAGGTGATCAACCAATTGATTATAAATAATTCTTTCTAATATTTTAGCCAGAAATGGCAATTGGGAAATCGGGCGAAAATTGGCTAAAACTCCAGGATCTAATTCTGCCTTTTTTAGACAGGGACGCACCACAGCATGTTTAAAAAATGACGGCACAACCCCCTCACTAATAGAACCATTGATAATGGCTAATAAAGGTGGACCCAAAGCATCAAAGGCTTCCACTAAGAGGCGTGGTGGTACAATATCAAGAGGACTGAGAGTAGGTTTAAGCTTGTCAATAGTACTTTTTAACTGTGAACGTGAGACAAGATCAAAAGATTCCAAGACAATGCCATGATTAACAGTAGGAAGTTCATAGCCAGTTGGAATAATACCACAGTGGATTGTATCAATTTTAGTGACAAAGAATGAAACAAACTGCTCACATGAAAGAACAGTACTATTTAATCCCATTAACGATGGCCAAAGACAATACACAATCAAATAATAAATAAAAGAGAATATCCCTCTTTTGCATTCCCTAATACAACATGTAAAGTGCAATAAACTGGAAAGAAATAATAACAAACAAGACTTTAATGGCCTTTGAAAAAACATTTATGGACATATATCCAATTACAAAAACTATCAACTGGTTAACTTTGTTATGAAGAAGACCAGCCTTGTAAGTCAAAGTCAAAGTGAACAAATTTATAGATTTGTCACATAATCCACTGAACATGATCTTCCTCTTCCTGAAGAAAATCACCTAATGAAAAAATACCCACAGGGAGCACTCAGCAGGGTTTTTAACTTAATTGACTGACCAAAATATGCAATTACTGTAACATGTGGTCATATCACTGCACATTCAGGAGACCTCCTAAAAAAGGAAAGTTAGCACAACAATAAACAAAAAAATAAAGAAATCCTATACCTGGGATCTTTAACTGATTGTTGGAATAGTTTTAAATGAACAACAGAATCAAATTCAAAAACAAGAAAATGATAAAAAAATAAAAAAGGTTCTATAGGTTGTTAGCATCAGGAGCAACTGTGTGCTTTGGGTGCACAATTATTGAAATCAGATTTGAGAAGTGCCTGTGTGTAAAGCTAAATTAAATTATTTCTGCCAAAGACCAGTAACTGCATGTCTACTGAGCGTTAATAATAGATGAGATCCTGCAAACAAACAAACAAATAATTACATATATACATAGTTTTACTGGCAAATAAATGCAACCCTGTTATTTTCTTTTAAAGCTGCAGTTTAGATTCAGGTGACACTACACCATCAGCTTGTTGCCTGTTTTAGCAATTAGTTACTAAGAAGTTAAAAGCAGTGTTGGGGCAACAGACAACATGGAACAACTGGAAGAAGGTATCAGGAGTATTGTGTGATTGAAGAATTAAACAGAAGGTTAACACTAGAATTACCAGAGCCTACGAAAAAACTCGTAAATCCGTCCCACCTTAAATCGCGTCTTAAATCCGTTTGCACCTCTCCGCCAGAGACCTTTGTCATCTAAATGTGCTGATAAAGCTACTAGCAGCCAGCTATTCCATCCCCCCACCGACTTAGAATGAACTTCTCTCCTAGCTCAAGCCTTGCCTTGATTTGATTACCTAGGATTGAAGTGGAGTTTTACAGTGGAAATAATTCTAGCGTTATTTGGAATACACGCATTTCATGTGTGTTCCATTTCTATAGTTGGCTGTGCAAACACATTTTTAAAACAGAAACGTTTTTCATATTCTAACAGTAAATGACAAAATGTAGGCATAAACTATATAACGTATGAAGCCTGAAGTCCATATATCAAAGAAACACTTTCACAAAAGGTACAAATAAAAGAACACGTGCGCCTTCATTCAAAAAAAAAAAAGCCGCGTTAGCATGCCACATTGACTTTCTTACTACAACCGCCGCAGTGGTGTAATGGTATCAGCGCCTGACTGGGAATCAGAGGGTGGCGAGTTCGATTCCGCACGGCTCCACTTCGAGAAATTAACTGCTCTTATTCTTACAATTTTAGAATAACAATATAAATTTGATTTCAGTCTGTAACAGGCGGTGTAACTTATGATACTGGTAAGGTTAGCTTTTTTTTTTTTTTTTTTTTTAATTCACTTTTCATTCTCGCAGTCGCATTCAGAATCAATCCATACAACCCCATCTGACACAGCTGGTTTCACAAAAATAAAAGTGCACTTTTATTCAATACTATAACCGAAGAATAAAGAAAGCAAGTTACAGTTGGTGGTTGATACAACAGCTTGCGTGGTGCAATGTTAAGAACTGCTGATGTGATGAAGAGAGACAATGACTATGTGGGCAAAAGAGTGATGAGAATGGAAGTACAGGGGAAGAGAAAATGAGGGAGGCCAAAGCAGAGGTGGATGGAAAAAGTAAAAGAAGATTCGAAGGAAAGGGTTTGACTGAAGAAGAGGTGCAGGAGCCAGCTGTTTGGAGAAGGTTGATCAGGCTCATTGACCCCACATAGAAGTGGGAAAAGAGGAAGAAGAAGAAGATGAAGAATGAAGATAAAATAATATAGAAAATTTTAGTCTTAGAATAATTCAGTAGTGATGACACTGATTCAGACCTCAGTCTCCCTCTTTAGGATGTCTGCCTAAAATATCAAATATTATTGAATTTACATTTAGTGATTTCCAACAAAAGTGCTCAGGAACTGCTACTTGAACACATTGGGTTTTTTTCATCATTCCTACCATTTGTGCTATAAAGAACATTCCATTTGGGTGTTGTTCAATACTTTTATTTTGAAGTTTAATATCCCATAACATTTGTAATTGAAACATACATTTCCTTGCTTAATTAATATTTTCTTATATGTAATTTTATTATTACTCACATTTATCATAGGTTTCATGCTTACTATCTTGCAATCTTAAAAAGCATCATCATCATTTCAGTCATTATATCCAATGCTGGATGAAGGATTCTCCCTTACCACTCCAGACAACATAGTCTGCCATTTTTCCAATCCACACCAGGCCTGCAAGTACTTCTGTCTTTTTTGCCCATCTTTTATTTGGATATCTTCTAGGTAATTTATGTTGGAAATCCACTGTAAAATGACTTAAAAACATATCTAATATTATATAATTATTTCAGAACATCTTGATTCAAAAGTTCACTTTTAATTGTATTCCTTATAACAGATATGTCATTTTATTTATTAAGGCCAGGGTCTTAGGCCAAGGTGGTTTGTTTTTTTGACACCCTGGAGTTGTTTATTATTATTATTATTATTATTATATATTATTATTATAAAGCAGCAATTGTAACAGTATCCTGCCATATGTTTCTGCTAAGTTCTTGTATATAAACTTAAGACATAAAATTGTCCTTTTCCTTTATATATACTTTTCTTCTTTATCTTAAATTTATTTCAAATTAGTGAGTTTCCTTAGACCAGATGTAGCCCAGCAAAGTCAAGTCCAGGACACCATTAAACAATAACTGTATTGGGCAGCAGTGAAGTTTTTTCTTTTTGTTTTTTTTCTGTTACTGTGAAATCGCTCCCCTGGCAGCACATTAATATTAACAGTAAATGAAATGCACTTGGAAGACTGATTGCCAGCATGTGTTTTTAAGTCCACAGTAAAGTCACTGTTGGCAAAACAAATGAATGAGTGCTGCACAGAATCGGCCAAATGGTTTCATGCAACTGAGTTATTGATTACTATCCATTTATTGTCTATGCCATTTTATTCATGTTTAATCATTTCTTTCAATGACATCGCTTATTATGGGTTAAGTTAAAATATTTTAGTACATTTGAACTAATTCCTCATAATTAAAATAATTCTGTCATTGAGACACAGAATGTTTAAACTGAGACACTATTAAAAATATACATGCAGATCTATTTCCTGAACCTGCTTATTCAATTCAGCATCATAGGGAAACACTGATTGAGTTACCAGTCTATCATATTTTCTCTTCCACTGATACATACCGAGCCAAACAAGAGTAGCAGCCAGTCAACGAGTAAATAAATAAATAAATAAAAACTTAATGGAGAAAAACCTACACAAACACAGAAAGAACATTGTAAACTCCTCATTTTGGAGAATATCCAGGCAATCACTAGCTAGTACAGACAGAGGAAATGTCTGGGACAACCTAACTTTATTCCCAAACCACCTCAACTGGTTCATCTCAATCCAGAGAAGCACGTCCGGTATTGCAGAGCTTCTTTCCCATTTAGTGGAGAGTTATCGCAGCAACGATTCACAGGAACCTCATTTAGTCAACTTTCATTCACAGTCTCATTCTTTTATTTACCATGCAGAGCTCATAACCATTAGCCATGAGGAAAACTGGTAAAGTAATCAAACTGCTGCACCAATTCATTTGGCAGTTTCACAATAAACATCTACCCTCAAGCATAAAGAACCCAACAAAGGGTTTGAGACAGCCCTCATCCCTTACGTGGATCAAACAAACCACTCTCTTCTTGGAAAAGACCATGACCTCAGTTAGGAGGTGTTTATTCTCGTTTCAACTGCATCACACTCAGTAGAAATCAGTCCAGTTTCTGTTGGATGAGGTATGGAAGACAACATCACTTATAAAAAGTAGAGCTGCAATCCTTTGAAGTTCTCAAAGTGGATACCCTCCAAACTTCAGCAGAATGTTGATGTCTTGTCCAGGAAAATCATGAGACAATATGCATCATTTCTTTTTGTGGATTCAAGCACCCAAATTGAACAACTTAGTAGCAAGTATGTGAACACAGCTTCCGCTGTGACTCCAGGGACCAAATAGGTAGCTGCAGCTATTATACCATGTGGTATACTGCAGATTTTACCAATCTAAGCAGCACGTTTATATAGCATTAGAGAATCCTCAGAACTCTTAGTCTATTAGTCTTTAGATTAAGCCTAGTACCTATCCATTCATTTTTTCCAACTCTTTTATGCCTTTTTTGTAATATAAAGATTAAAATAGTATTACTGATTTGTTCTGAAATGCATGCTCTGAAACTTAAATATAATTTCTTTTGTCTTGTACTCCATACAGTGGGTAGGTGGAGTGGTGGCTCTGAGGCTAGGGATTTGCACCGGCAATCGAAAGGTTGCTGGTTCAAATCCTGTAAAAACGCCAGAAGTGACTCTACTCCATTGGGCCCTTGAGAAAGGCCCTTAACCTGCAACTGGTCCATCCTGGGTGTGATGTTAATCTGCATTCAACCCTGCAAGCAGGTCCTCCAACTTGCAGGGAAAACCTGGGGGTTGAGGGCAGGACTGGCACTCCAGCCAGTTTAAAAAACCTCACACTGTTTCAGTGTGGTGCTGAGGTGTCACCCATTGTACAGCTGCACTCAGATCTCGATCTGGGTGGTATGTCATGTGGTGGATGCGGCAACACTCTGTAATCAGCACATGCTCCCAACCTCTCTCTATATAGTGTGAACACAATTTCCAATTAGCTTTTTTTATTGCTTATATACACAGCCAGTATGAATGGAGTAATGAGCCTAGTAGGATGTCTTCTCCATAAGTGTGATTGTCAGCTATAGTTCCCTTTTTTGTAACTAAACTGAATATTTGGACCATGCACCATGTATGGTCTAGACCTCCAAGCTAATAAGGACTAAATTCTTTAAAAGACACTCAATCACATAGTCGCTGATTAATCTGGCTTTTTTCATGAAGAGATTTCTGCTTTGTTTGGCTGATTCAGTATAATGGAACACTGCTGTGAAGAACTACTGCAGCCTTGCTGTGTGGCATAATCTGCACTTACCAGCTCCTATACTTTACATATGAAATATATTGACAGATTGCAAGCTTGTCCACAGAGTAGTCTCAACACCTACATATACAGAGACACTTGTGAGGTCCTATGCTGCTTCTCAACCACACAGGTCTACTCATGAATGGCATCTGGTGGTGTCAGCTCTGAGTGCTAAGAAATCTCAGTCCTGACTCTTTTCATGTATTGCTTCTAGCTGGTGGAATAAGCTGCCCTACTCCATTTGAAACTCTGACTCCCTCAATGTGCTTACACATTAAACATTTCAGTACTATCTTGTTCTGTGAATTTCTGTCTAATTACAATGGTTTTGATGTCTTTATGAACGCATGACTAATTTGTATTTTGTTCTGAGCTCTTCACTTGTGATGTCTAGCGACCCACGTCCTGCTTACAGAGGAATTGAAGCATTATGCACATCTGACTCTGTAACTTGGAAAGTTGCAGTCAGGGCGGCTGATGGAACGGTCCTTCCGGATGACACTGCATTTGTGAACCGCTTGGCTGGCTACTTTGAGCAGTTGTTCAAAGCTGATCCTCCAGCTGGGATATTGAATATCTCTGGGTTCACAGTTCCTGAAGCTGATCCTCCAATTAGCTGTGAACCACCCAATCTCACCGAGATTACAGAGGTGGTCAACCAGCTGAGGGAGGGAAAGGCGGCAGGGATCTATGGAATCTGAGGTTAATTTCTCCAGGCTGGTGGTAAGGCTGTCCTCCTGGTATTGCAAGCAATCTTTGCTTCCATTTGCATCCCAACTGACTGGAAACAGGATTTGTCATCCCTATCAGGAAAGGGAAGGGTGATCGCCTGGATTGCAGCAACTACAGGGGGATAACACTGCTCTCAGTGCCAGGTAAGGTCCTTGCTAGGGTCATCCTCAATAGGATCCATGAACACTTAATTACCTACCAGCGACTGGAACAGTCTGTTTTTATGCCTAAGAAATCTACCATTGACCGCATCCTGGCACTGAGGGTTCTCATGGAGCGCAAACGCGAATATCTGCAGAGTTTCTTTGCAGCCTTTGTCAATTTTTGTAAAGTGTTCGACTCAGTTGATCAAGCTGCCCTGTGGTACATCTTGAGGGTTTGCAGGATCCCCTCAAGGTTGCTGGATATCATGGCCGGCCTGTACACTGGTACTGTGAGTGCTGTGCAGAGTGGATGCAGAACCTCTGTGTTTTTCCCAGTTGATTCTGGGGTTCATCAGGGGTCTGTTCTGCTCCTACTCTGTTCAATACTTGTATGGACTGGGTGTTGGGCAAGGTCGTGGGGTCCAGTGGCTGTGGGGCATCTGTTGGTGAAGAAGGATTCACAGATATTGACTTTGCTGAAGATGCTGTGATCTTCGTGGAGTCAATGGAGGCACTGATCGGGGCGCACAAGAGACTGAGCGAGGAGTCTGAGTGTCTGGGCATGCGAGTGTCCTGGAAAAAAAACAAGATCCAGGCCTTTAATGACCTCTTGGGCACAGCCATCAGCAGTGTGTCTGTTTGCAGAGAGAGTGTCAACCTTGTTGAGTGGTTTACTTACCTTGGCAGTGACATTCATGTCTCTGGTGACTCTTACTATGAAGTCAGTAGATGGATTGGGAGAGCATGGGGGGTCATGAGGTCACTGGAAAGGGGTGTGTGACGCTCCCGATATCTATGCAAAATGACGAAGGTCCAAGTCTTTAGAGTCCTGGTGCTTCCTGTCTTGCTATATGGCTGTGAGACATGGACGCTATCCAGTGACCTGAGATGAAGACTTGACTCCTTTGGTACTGTGTCTCTCCGGAAAATCCTTGGGTACTGTTGGTTTGACTTTGTATTGAATGAGTGGTTGCTCATGGAGTCCAGAATGAGGCACATTACCTGCATTGTGAGGGAGTGTCAGTTACGGTACTATGGCCATGTGGCACGTTTCCCCGAGGGTGATCCAGCTCGTAAGATCCTCATTGTTGGGGACCCGAGTGGCTGGACCAGGCCAAGGGGTCGCCCACATAACACCTGGCTGCAGCAGATAGAGGGTAATTTCCGGAGGGTGGGACTGGATCGCGTGTCTGCCTGGGGGGGTTGCCAACCGGGATCCCAAGTTGTTTCGTCGTGTAGTGGGTGCAGCAATGCAATGTACCAGTGCATGCTTCCCAACTTGACTTAACTTGACTTTTGTAAGTCACTTTGGATAAAATCATCTGCTAAGCAAATTAATGTAATGTAATGCAAAAGTAAGCAGCGCAGAAGGGGTCTGTCTGTCTGCACAGAACCCAGTTCACCAACAATCGAGTTTTCCAAATATATCCTTATATCTAAACCTTGCTTGGCACTATCTTTAGGGATTTCCCCTGAGGTAAGATGTCATCGAAATCAAATTTTTCAGTTAAATTTAGTTTATTCTTATTAAGCACACATTCACTTATCTCTCCATCACTCTATACAATAACTATAAATATCATATGAAAAAATGAAGCTTAAACACAAATCATAAGGCTGAAACATAAACAGAAAACCATTATTCAATATATACAGTACAAAAATATACAAATACTGTATACTGATGGAAAAAAGAAACACAATACTCATTATTGGGAGAACATTTGAACCTTCAATGGCAAAAAACGAGAATAAATTAGTACTACAGAGGAAAACAACTGGAAATAATGATAACTGTGAACATTTTCAACAGTTGCCTTGCAATCCTTTAGTGTCTTGTGTCACTGCATCTTGTGTCCACCATTACTACAGAAGGGCATGGAAGAGTTGCTAACCAGTAGCAGGCCAAAGCTCATGTCTCAACTTGTTATCCGGAGCCTCTCAAAGGTGTTCTCCTGGTTTAAAGTCAAGTGAAAGTACATGTCAAGGCAACACTCATTCCACGGGACAGCAGCAGTCTGTGGACTGACATTGTGCTGCTGTAGGGTCTGACAGTTTGTCTTGCTCTGAGATTAACATTTTGAAGCCTGTCTTTCACTGTCATGTCCCTGATGTGGGGTTTGCTTCTGCTGATGGTTTCATCAGTAGTACAGGTTCAGCAAATGTTTGTTTTTTTGAAATTTTAACACTGCCTTATCCTATTTGTAAAGATACTGACAGAAATTAAGAGGATTTAAGATTCCATCCAGGATGCACTCCTTTACATGGAGTCATGTGGATGTGTAAAAAAAAACACACACACACACAAAATAATGGAGTTAAAATGGAACTTGTAACACCTTTTAAAAGTATTTAGATGAGATATTAGGACAACTTAGTTTGATGGACTGAATGGTGTGCTTTCACTTGTTAAACATTTATATTTGTATTTGTAACAGATGTGTCATGAAAACTCTCAGGCAATTTATCACATATTTTAAAATAATTTCTTTCATTTTAGAAACTTTCCCAGTTCTTAACTCCCTTAGTCTCAAGGAGGCATTCACAATCTCCAGGATATTCTTAATTTTTCAAGACTGTGCATGTTCCTGGATCTACTCTGACAATTTGATCCCCCTCTCTTCTCTTTTATCTTTAGTTTACTCTGTCTGCCATTCCTGTTTAGGCTGATGACATAATCTCTCTATGACAATGGTGTATACAGAATTTCATAATATTTCATAGCCTCCAGAATTACAGAAGCCCAGTTCATCTAACACAGTACTCTGATTATGCCTTAGGCTCATGAACTGCTAAAAGATGTTCTTTTTCTTTCCCCAAGTCTGCCAATTGATCTCCAACCCACTTAACCTCAGTGGTTCCATACATATTTCTCATAATTATCTTCTGTTTTTCATTGATTTTAATTCCTCAAAAGGTCGCTTTTTGGAATATGTTACCACAAGTCAAACCAGCCTGAATTTTTGAGTATATAGAAACTGCACTTTTCTTTGTATAAGGTAATCTAGTCAAAGCTTTCCATCACCAGACTTATGACGAATTCATGGGATCACAAGGCCTCTAGGAGAAGATGGCAAACATCTTAAATCTATTTATTCCTTTCTTTTAGTAGTAGAGTATTCACGTATTGCATTATTCTCTTTGATTATTCTCTTTTGTTTCCACTTCTGACTGATAGTTGACATTTTTATCTGTAAAATTTAAATAGGAGGACCTGGGTGAACCAATTATAGCTGAGCATGGTGAGCCTGTAGACCAGGGGTGTCAAACTCATTTTGGTTCAGGGGCCACATACAGCCTAATTAGATGTCAAGTGGGCCGGAGCAGTATTCATAACATAATTACCTATAAATAATAGTAAGTCCATGTTTTTTCCCTTTGTTTTCGTGCAAAGAAGTACAAGTACATTAGAAAATCTTCATATTTAATGAAATGTTTTACAAAACATATCAACATATTAAAACATATAAACAACCTCAGATTTCTTAAAACAAGTGTTTGCACAAATACAAACAAAACTTTAAGTCAGAGGTATTTGGAACTGAAAAATATAGTACTGCACCTTAAAATTTATGGCATTACATGAACAATAGGATTCCACCAAACCAAACTCTTTTGTAGTGAAGCTGTTAACTTACATTAAATGTAACATTTTTTAACTGTTTCTACAGCAAGAATTCATTTTCACAGAACTGAATTCTTTAAGTGCAATCGGTGTCTGAAGCAATATTTTAAAGGAGTTAGTCACATCTAGACTACTTTGTTTTTGCTCCTGAAACTTGGCATCTTTTGGTCTGCACAAGTGCATCAATATCAGGTGTCATGTCCTGACTAGTAGCCAATCTCAGAATGTCATCTAAGTGCTTGTTTGTGAGCCTTGAGTGCAATTTTGTTTTATTGATGTTCATTACTGAGAAAACTTGTTCACAAAGGTAGGTTGTCCCAAAAATGCACAAAATTTTTGCAGCCAGGGCTGTTAATTTGGGGTACCCTGGCAAGAGATATTGATAAAATGTGTCCAAGCCCACTGAGGCAAACTTGTCCTTCAAATCTGCATCACATTGTAAATCAATTATCTCTAGTTGGATGTCGACAGGAACATCAGAAGCTTTGACTGTGAAGGGTGAGCGAAAAACTGCAAATTCTTTCTCGAGTTCACCAAAGATCTGAAACCGTTTCTCAAACTCACACAGCAATCCTGCAATCTTGTCTTTATACTGTTTCATGTCAGCATTAATGCCTGCTGCACATACCTCTCTTAGGCAAGGGAAATGTGCAGGGTCACCACTTGACAGCTGTGTCTCCCACAAAGTCAGCTTCAACTTGAATGCACATATGCTGTCATAAAACTGTGTGACAACTTTTTTGCAGCCTTGCAACATTTTGTTCAGAATATTCAAGTGCTCTGTAATATCCACCAGAAATGCAAGGTCCTGCAGCCATTCCTGACATTGTAATTCCATCGCTGGATTTCCTTTTTTCTCCATGAATTGTCCGATTTCCTCGCGTAGATCAAAGAAACGCCTCAGCACAGCACCTCTGCTTAACCACCTTACTTCAGTGTAGTATGGCAGGGTATTAGTAACGTGATTGTCACTGAGAAGGCAGTGAAACTGACGATGATTCAGGCCTCTGGCTCGGATGAAATTAACAGTTCGGACAACCACCTCCATGACGTGATCCATTTTTAACGACTTGCAACACAATGCCTTCTGGTGCAAAATACAGTGAAATGTCCAGAAACCATCTCCTCCATTAGCGGCTTGTACTTTCTCTCTGAATTTTGTCACAACACCTGCTTTTCTTCCGATCATTGATGGCGCGCCATCTGTAGCCAGGCTGACGGCGCGGGACCAGTCCACCCCGACTCTGTCCAGCGCGCCAACCACAGAGCCGAAAATGTCCTCAGCTGTTGTGGTGTCACTCATAGGCACCAACTCAAGGAACTCCTCAGTGACGGTCAATGTGTCATCAACTCCACGAATAAATATGGCCAGTTGAGCAACGTCTGTAATGTCAGTGCTCTCATCAATTGCAACAGAAAATGCAAGAAATGACTTGACCTTGTGTTTCAACTGCCTGTCTAAATCAGCCGATAGTTCCAATATCCTCTCTGCCATAGTGTTTCTCGTCAGACTAATGTTGGCAAATGCTTGTCGCTTCTCAGGACACACGAGTTCTGCAGCCTTCATCATGCATCTTTTAACGAACTCACCGTCGGAATACGGCTTTGATGCTAATGCTATTTCGTTAGCAATTACGTAGGTGGCTTTTACTGCTGCTTCACTGACCTCTCGGCTCCGAGTGAAAATTGACTGCTGTTTTCTCAGACCCACCAGCAATTCATTTATCTTCTCTCTTCTCAGTCATCCTTGCAAGATGTCGTATTTTCCACCATGATGAGTCTCATAGTGGCGCCGAATATTATATTCCTTGAGCACCGACACTTGTTGATTACACACCAAGCACACAGGTTTCCCATTTATCTCTGTGAATAAATAGGAAGTGGTCCATTTCTCTTGGAAAACCCTACACTCGGTATCCACTTTTCTCCTTTTTGACAAAGACATTTTGGCTAATGAGTGTGTCAAGGTGAGTAGAAAATAAGGTAGCCTACAGAGTGGCAGAGTTGTTGCTTCTTTTACTCTAATTAAAACAGTGCACCCCTCCCCTTTGACTAACACAGTGCGCCCCTCTCATCTGACTAACACCCTAGCGGATGATTTAGGAATTGCATTTTATTACGAATTTCGAGTTCGTGTCTTTTATTAATTTTTTTACTTTCAAAATTCATCCAGTGGGCCGGATTGAACCCCCTAGTGGGCCGGTTTTGGCCCGCGGGCCGTACGTTTGACATCCCTGCTGTAGACAGAGAGGGAAATGGTGCGTCCTGGCTGGTCAAGAGAAAAAAATACTTATAGCATTCTGTGAAAGTCAACCCATACAGAGACAGATGCAGGAGACACGTGCAAGCACACAGGACTTTTATTTTCTTTCTCCCTTGTGGGAAACATCTTCCCCGTCTCCCATAAGCACAAGACAGTCCCAAAAGCACAGCGCAGCACAAAATTCTTTTTCTTCTATTTCTTTTTCTCTTCCTTCTCATCTCCTTCACTCCTCCTGGGAACCTTCTTCTCCCTCCTCCCGACTCCCCGAGTAGTGTCTGTCTGCTGGCCCCTTATATAAGGCACCCGGAAGCACTTTCGGCTGTGGAGGAACAGCTGCACTCCAGTGCTCAGCGTCTGTTGCAGCACCCCCTGGCAGCACCCATGGACTCCAACATGGCTGTATCAAACTTCGACTCCCATGGAGCCCTGCGGGAGTCCGAGGCACTGCCTGTCAGCCAGGGCGGTTGCCACCTAGCACTCCGGAGGAGGAAATATTCTGGCCACGTTTCCTCCCCTGGTCCTTCTAGTGTGGAGGCGTCCTGACAGGGCAGGGGACGATCCAGGGGTTGGGGGTATCCTGCATAGCATCAAGTTCTGTGAGATATGACACTCGAACAATGATTTAGAGGTTTGGGGGATTGGAGATGCCCATGGGGCAACAAGTGCCAGCACGCTACTAACCAATGAAACAATGTTGATGAGCTTTGTCTCACGATAACATCTGTACTGCAGTTTAAAAATAGGTGCTTCGCACAGTTCAAATTGCTGTGCTACTGCCAGGACCACCAGCAGGAGAGATGGGTTGAGTGAAAACAAAAGGTGTTGCATTCAGTTCAGTCCCCCTTGTCCCTGACATCAAAGATATCAATTAGAACTTGAAATCAGCAACATTTCATGATCAGGACTTGTAAGGAAATCAATACTAGACCTTGTCCTTCTCTGGATCACTGCAAGGTCCAAATTCCATTCTCTTAAAAAAGTTATTTGCTTTTACAAATGCTACGCCCACACTTAGGAATCAGTGAGAATGTGCATTTCTGTAGGTCATTCACAGGTGACAATTGCATGTGTAATGCTTGATTCTTTTCATATCTTAGAGCAAGAGCACT
This sequence comes from Erpetoichthys calabaricus, assembly GCF_900747795.2. Lineage (NCBI taxonomy): Eukaryota > Metazoa > Chordata > Cladistia > Polypteriformes > Polypteridae > Erpetoichthys > Erpetoichthys calabaricus. The sequence continues at coordinate 311,632,511 of NC_041394.2, read as the reverse complement.
AACTAATAAATGACCTACAAATGACAGCACAGTGCAAGGCACCGATTTCATCACAAGAAAAAAAGACAGCTCACTTCACTCAATTTTGATGAATCATAATGCTTCCTTTTTGTCGCACCCAGGTTGGAAATACCTGGTTCAGAGACTGTCCTAGCAGTATTGGTTTACTGGTAAATATAATTAAACAGAGATGCCTTTGCTATTGACCCTGTGGTGGACTAGCACTCAATTCAGGACTGTTTCCTGCCTTGTGCTCAGTGCTATCAGGGCAGGCTCTTGCCTTCGTTGAAGCCAGCTTGAGAATGTCATTACACGACATGGGCTTTGTTATGTAAGGGAAACACAAAAGTAAACTGACAAATAAGTAGTGACTAAGACTCTGGACTTCAAACCCTGAGTTTGTGGGTTCAAATCCCATTACTGACCCTCTGTGACAATGTGCAAGTCACTTTACCTGCCTGAGCTCCAATTGGGAAAACAAATGTAATCAATCATATCTCAAATGTTGTGGTTTGCTTTGAATAAAGGCATCAGTCACATAAGAAAGTGTAAGACAGGACAGATGTTTTGGTTGCCACTTAACAATGCTTGTAGTAGTGAACAGAGTGATGCAGTGAAATCTGATCATTTGTATCAATCATTGGTAGGTCACTCCAGTATCTTGAACCACTTTGGAATTTAAAAAAAGAGACACACTGGGTAATAGCAGGATAGAAGTATGACAAAAAAACAAAGAACAGCAGCAACAAAAAACAAGCGCAAGTAATTCTATAAAACACATTTGGTTTGTTAGTGATAAAATTGTAGGATTTTCTCTAAAGATGGCATAATAAATAAATAACATTACATACACCGTATATACTCGCAGATAAGTTCTCACGCAGGACTTGATTTTACTGTGTCATTTCTGGTATTTTATAATGTTGGTCGTATAAATCGAATGCGGAAAACTCAAGCTATTGGTCCAAGAGATTATAATATGCTAACGCCCAACTGAGAGAGTAACCACGGAGCTACCTATTTTTTTCTATGTATTGTGCCTATGTGACCACATGGTAATACCCAAACTATTCCGAAGCAACGTTTGCACTGTTTTGTGTTTTTTGTATCTCACCCCCTCATACACCTTTATCGTAAGAGCATCCCTTATCTATGATGGAGCGTTCGATCAGAAGAAAATATGAAGCTGGTTTTAAATTAAACGTCGTTGAAGTAGCAAAAGAAACTGGTAACTGTGCTGCTGCAACAAAATGCAATGCGTCTGAGAAACTGATGCAAGATTGGAGGAGGCAAGTAGATGTAAAAAAATTGCATTTTTGAACGGGTGTATAAGTTGGGGTCTGATTTTATGATCGATTTTTCGGGTTTCAAGGCCCGACTTATATGTGAGTATAAATGGTATACATAAATAATGCACAGCCAATCAAATAATTTAATTATCTGTCACACAAAAGGCCCCGCTGACCAGCAGCAATGATGAGGCCACAAAGAGCAGCATCACAGAAACAAAAAAATGTACACATCCCTGAACACAATCTCTGACTAATTTTATAAAGCACATTTGGTTCCACCCTGATTGTGATAACATTTTAGGATTTTCTCTAAATAATAAATAAATAAATAATACAGCATTCTGAAACTCGCTTAATTGACATTACGTGGTGCCAGGGTTCATTCCAGTAGTAGTGGCTGCAAAGAAGGAAGCAGCCATGGTCATGCTATCACACACTCACCAAAATTTAGGCTCTCACAGCTCCAACTGAGAATTGCCAGTTAACCTAATATGCATAATTAAAGAAAATACATAATGCATGCAGTTCGGATTCATTATAGTATACAAAGCTAAACAAGTTTAAGATGTTCAAGCAAGCATTCAATGTAAAAATAAAACCAATCTATACAATTTTTCTCTCAGCACACAGAAAGTCAAATAACATTATGTTCTAATCCAGACAACAGTTTAGTCAAATTTACATGTAAAATGCTTAAACTACAATCTTTAAACCATCAAATGTAGGGATCTGGTTTTAACTATTAGCTCCAAGTGTGCATGTCTGCTTTAAGAAATAACAGACCACAGCAACAGAGTATTCTGATACTCCTGCTTGAGGCATCAGCTTTTAATTCTTCAGAAAGCGATTAAATGTAACCCATCTGTTATTACTAACAGCCGGCTTAAGGTAACATCTAATCAAGATGAATGGATTCAGCTTTCCGTTCCTTTGGAAAGAACTAGTATTTAAAAACAGTAGATGGAAACTGCATCACAGTTTTTCCGAGTTCCTGCAAAAAACTGACTTAGGCGTTTTTGTCAGGGGAAACAATTTATTAAAGAAAGAAGTTGTCCCCTAGGCACTTTCATCTTCTGCGGTTACTTTGGTAATATTTCTTTCTCAAAATACTAATTTTGTTTATCTTCTAGCAATTTATGCTGTACATTATTTTAATGCATACTTTTAAATTAATTGGTGCCACATGAAATGTAATAGTTAAAGGAGTCAAAATGTAATACATTACACTTTGTTTTATGACAAATGAAGGTTAGACCCAACCATTCCCATTTTTAATATTAACATTATTCTTAACAAGATCACTAGTTGGCTATTCTAATTCCAGATGTCATCATAGGGTACCACACTGGAGGTACCTTTGTACTCTTTAAGTCCTCAGTGAACTTCGTACTCAGTGTCTCTATTGTATTTAAGCCCCTCACATGGATGAAGAACAGTTATGATGATACTGATCTCAGAGGATGAGAGATTACACCCTTACATGTTTCACCTGCTTACAACGGACAAGAACACGTGTTGACAATACCACAGTACACTACTTTTCTTTATTTTAAGATGCTACCATTTTAAAATGTGATAACTGTGAATTTTAGAAGCAGTCGTTTTAGTCTGCCACCATCAATTGGAATTCCTTTCAGACATGGTTAGTCTCTTACGAGTGATAATCCTAGGATAAACTCCAATCTTCTGTAGTCCTGTAATATTCAAAATATAGATGGTTTAGGGTAAATAATCTACCTTGAAGGAGAATTTATACAGAAATTCAGTGCTTCATTATGCTGTTTCACTGTGGCTGGTAGCACACTATTCTATTGCATACCCAAATGCACAACCAGTCAAATAATTGCATCATCTGATGTCACACAAATGCTGATCAGCAGCAATGATAAGGCTGCATAAAGCAGTGAAGCCTGAATCGTAGTGGTGTACATTCCTAAAGAGTATTATTTTTTTGCTGGTGTTTTGCATATATGTATTCTTGCTTTTAATTTGTTATTATTTTGTATAATTATTTTTGTGACATCACCATACCATCATTTTCTGATATAATGTGGCCATAGTCAATATTCGTGCCCAGTTGCTAACAGATGCCCCCCGAAATATGACCCCCTATTTTGAAGTCAGTTATTGTTCTTGTCCAGGTTTTTGAATTAATATGTGTTAAAACCTTTTTGTGCATTATTTAGTGCAAAAATCAATTTAGGGTTGAATAGACCTTGGCCGATTTTTCAGTTTTAATCTCTCGTTAACATTTTGGGATTTGGGATTTTTCTATTTTTCCTACATTGATGGATTAGAAGCCAGAAGTCCACATGACCATCATCATCAAGTTCTTCCATGTGAACCCTGAATACAATGAGGACTGATTGTGAGGTCATTTATGTTAGGTAGAATGCCTAGAGGGGGCTGGGCAGTCTTGTGGCCTGGGAACCCCTGCAGATGTTTTTTTTTTTTCTCCAGCTGTCTGGAGTTTTTTTTGTTTTTTCTGTCTTCCCTGGCCATTGGACCTTACTTTTATTCTATGTTAATTAGTGTTCCCTAATTCTATTATCTTATTTATTTTGTCTTTTTTCTCTTTCTTCATCATGTAAAGCACTTTGAGCTGCATCATTTGTATGAAATGTGCTATATTATATAAATAAATGTTGTTGTTATTGTTATTTGTTATACATCTCCAGCCAAGGGTGCTTGCTCCCTGGGGTGGTGTTCTTTATTGAGATGCAGTACATACTTAAACCTGTTAATATACCCCTTCAGTAATCAGATGAGAGAAATATGGTACCAAAAGTGATATATGTATTTAACTTGCTTAAAAATGCAGCTTTCACTTCCAGTATACAATGTATTTTTATATATATAATACGCTACCATGACTGTCCATTTGTCTGTCCAGGATTTTAAATCGCCTGTAGCTCGCAAACCGTTTGACCTATTGACCTGAAATTTGGTACATGCATACTACGTGACGTCTACTATTCGCTTTCGGGGTGATGACTGACCTCCAAGGTTATTCCTCTTTTTATTTTTATTTTGTTTTATTTTAAAATCAACTCTCGGCAGCGGCCAGCAGGGGCATGCATATGGGTGCCATTCTCATTCCCTACCACCTTCGCCGTCACTTCCCCTACCTTTTCATATCTTAAATCATTCTTGAGGCAGATTGCAGACTTAAGTGCCAGGTTAAGTGAAAGATTAAAGAAAATGTGCTAATAAATTGCAACACAAATACTGACTTCATCAGTTTTAACATGAAAAGGTGAAGACGAAAGGAGAAAAGAAGTGGGCCGCTAGGGTGGAGAAAAGAAGAGCTGCTTAGAAAGCAGCAAGCGCATCAACCTCTGAGCAAATGAATGCTAAACGTACAGAGAAAGTGGATGAAAACTATGAATGCTTAAGTCAAGTGTATTTACTGCATGTTATCGAGGTTGTATTATAATCGTGTATACATACATACATATCCAGACAGAACAGAAGCCACTGGAACAGTATAATCATCATCCAGTTCTACAGTGGGGAACACTGAGGAATGTAGGCCCACTTTGGCGGAGTGCCTCTTACAAAATGCTTATGGCTTCTAGATGGTTCCTCTCCATTATAAATACTCACACATTTTGCCAATTCAGTGAGCTTTTTATAAAACTTGACAGTTATGGGTAACTACCATCTGAGCCTAAGTTAAATATGTACTGGGTGTATCTAAGACCCAAATAGCACATTTTTCCCTATCTGTGTACAGTGCACTTGTCTCTAATCACTCATGGACTCTGCCTGAATGTGATGGGTCAGGCCTCTTTCAGTCAACCAAAATCCCTGCTTGAAAGAACTGTCCTTACATCAGCTGCATGCATGCTAAATAATCAGGGCCACAAATCACAATTATCAAATAGTTATGTTTCATTTCTAGTTACAGACCCCTGCTAGTTTTTCACTTTGTGTTCCCTGTTCTGCTCCTACACCTTATCGATCTTGTTGTTCATTTTACCAAGCCCTTTGACACTCACCATTTGAGTGTTTGTCTACAAATCAATACCATTTGGACCACTGACAATGCAGTAGTTATACGATCTGTATAGACAGTAGGGATGCAGGATGAGTGTACCAGGTATCCTAGATAGGTCTGTTGTCTGCATTTTTTGAGGGTCAGTAGTGTCCTTTGTCTTGCAATCTGTGTGACTCTTTTGCTGAGGATAGTCCAGAGATGTTGGCACATCTGATATTTTCAACCTTTTATACTGTTTCCCCAACCTAAAAGACCCTGGTACACCCACTAAAATACAACGTTTACCTCCCTGGCAATGCCTTTTCTCCTTTCCTGTCAATAAAAATGGATGTTTTCATAGTAGCGTATTTTTTCTTCCTCTCTTTTTTCTTTAAATGTAATGATTCAGTCTTTCCTTACTGTCCCATCCTGGTTTTCCTTCTACAATTTCAGTTTTCTTTGTTTCAAAAGTACTAACATAGTAGAACTCAGCGAAAAGATATCCTACATCAAAAAAAAATACACTTATGGTTGAATATAATGCATGGCAAATAAATTTAGTTTGGCAATATGTGTTTGAGAATATTGAAAAACCATCAGAAGGTAAGTTGTGCAATTGTGACCAGGAAACATATTATAGGAACGAAAGCCTCCAAAAGCCAAAGTAAGCCTGGAACCCAAAATAAGAAAGCAGGTTTGAAGCCTACACACCATAGAGGTAAATGCTTGCAAGAAACGAGGGACACGTTAAAGCCCCTAGGCAGAATAACAAAAAACAAGAATTTATTACAAATATTCAAAAAAACAAGCCCAAAACACAAAAGCAGTAAGGGACTGAAAAGGTATGCCTAAAAGGCAAAGCTAAAAGCAAACAAGTCCAGTCTGTAATTCAGTAATCAAAATATAATAATAAAAGCTAATGTTTATTACCCAAGAATCATAAAAAAATGAGATCCAGATGTAAACACCAAAGTAGAGACAAACAATACATTAAACTAATGCCACAGTGTTAAATCTGCAGCTGTTGCAGGTTATAAAGGTCTGGAGGGGTCCCACAACTGCTGCTTCAGTAGGCCCCACCCACTTAAGCTCAACACATAACAAAAAGAAAGTGCGTGTGGGAAACGGTGTACAGGCTCAAATGTGAGTGTTTCTTTGGCAAACCAGGGGTGGGCACAGTCCTCTAATGCTTCTCACTTTTATCTCTCTGAAGACCAGCAGAAGAGCCCAGCTCCTAATGATGCAATTTCCATATCTCAAGAAGTCGCAGCCCGATGAAGTCACATGAGATTCTTCCTCTTCCTGTTTCTTAACTATATATCTACCATGTTTTCTAACCTATGCAGTTCTAATTTGGACTCCAGTCCGTAATGACCATTTTTTTCAATTTCGCACAATTCTTTAGGTATACAGGGATGGTTTCCCCAAACTTTTATGATTGTTTCTGTCTCTGCAGAACCTCTGTGTTTTTCCCAGTTGATTCCGGGATTCGTCAGGGGTGTGTTCTTGCTCCTACTCTGTTCAATGCTTCTATGGACTGGGTGTTGGGCAAGGTTGTGGGGTCCAGCGGCTGTGGGGCATCTGTTGGTGAAGAAAGATTCATGGATCTTGACTTTGCGGATGATACTGTGATCTTCACGGAGTCAATGGAGGCTCTGATCGGGGCGCTCAAGAGACTGAGCGAGGAGTCTGAGTGTCTGGGCTTGTGAGTGTCCTAGATAAAAATCAAGATCCAGGCCTTTAATTACCTCTTGGGCCCAGAACATCAGCAGTGTGTCTGTCTGCAGAGAGAGTGTCAACCATGTCGAGAGGTTTACTTACCTTGGCAGTGACATTCCTATGAAGTCAGTAGACAGATTGGGAGAGCATGGGAGGGTCATAAGGTTGCTGGAAAAGGGTGTGTGGCACTCCTGATATCTATTCAAAAGGACGAAGGTCCAAGTCTTTAGAGTACTGGTGCTTCCTGTCTTGCTATATTGTTGTGACTTTGTGTTGAATGAGCGGTTGCTCATGTAGTCCGGAATGAGGCACATTACCTGCATTGTGAGGGAGCATCAGTTACGGCACTATGGCCATATGGTGCATTTCTCCGTGGGTGATCCACCTCGTAAGATCCTCATTGTTGGGGACCCGAGTGGCTGGACCAGGCCAAGGGGTCGCCCATGTAACACCTGGATGTGGCAGATAGAGGGTCATTTCGGGAGGGTGGGACTGCCTGGGGGGTTGCCAACCTGGATCCCGAGTTGTTTCGTCATGTAGTGTGTGCGGCAATGCACTGTACCAGTGCATGCTCCCCAACTTGACTTAACTTGATTTGACTTCTGTCTCTCATATAAAATATATATATATATAATCCTAAGACTAAAAGTGCAACGGTGATGTTTTTAATGTCACGTTTTTTGTCACGCTTTAAATCGGGCTTATTTTAAAACCTACATATATATTTTTGGTATCATTCTTTCAGTATTTATCGAACTTTAATGTGATGTTGATAGATTTTCAGATTCTTATTCTTATTCTTATTTTCAAATTATAAACTAAAAAATATCAAGAACTCACATCCCGTTAGACGGGACTTTGTGCGAAGATTTAACCATGCCTGGGGCCGGAAATCAAACACAAGCAATAGGACAGGTGCTGTACAGGCTTTTAAATTTTTGAAGCACCGCACAAGATGCAGATCACGCACCATGGCAGCAGCAGCAAGCCAGCTGTTGATGGAGCAAAGAGGAGGTAAAAAAACTGTATTTGTTTCCCATTATATCACCATTTAAAAGGGGGTTTCATCTGCTTTCATCTGCTTGGGGTGCATTCAGCCCCCATCTTCACAGAGATGGCAGAGACACGAAGTGGCTGTCGAGCAAAGAGAGCAGGGGATAACCCCCTAGTATATATATATATACATATACAGTGCATCTGGAAAGTATTCACAGCGCATTACTTTTTCCACATTTTGTTATGTTACAGCCTTATTCCAAAATGGATTAAATTCATTTTTTTCCTCAGAATTCTACACACAACACCCCATAATGGCAACGTGAAAAAAGTTTACTTGAGGTTTTTGCAAATTTATTAAAAATAAAAAAATTGAGAAAGCACATGTACATAAGTATTGAGACTAGTCAGGATAAAGGGAAAGATGACTGCAGCAATGTACAGAGACATCTTGGATGAAAACCTGCTCCAGAGTGCTCTTGACCTCAGACTGGGGTGACGGTTCATCTTTCAGCAGGACAATGACCCTAAGCACACAGCCAAGATATCAAAGGAGTGGCTTCAGGACAACTCTGTGAATGTCCTTGAGTGGCCCAGCCAGAGCCTAGACTTGAATCTGGTTGAACATCTCTGGAGAGATCTTAAAATGTCTGTGCACCAACGCTTCCCATCCAACCTGATGGAGCTTGAGAGGTGCTGCAAAGAGGAATGGGCGAAACTGGCCAAGGATAGGAGTGTCAAGCTTGTGGCATCATAGACAACAAGACTTGAGGCTGTAATTGCTGCCAAAGGTGCATCAACAAAGTATTGAGCAAAGGCTGTGAATATTTATGTACATGGGATTTCTCAGTTTTTTTATTTTTAATAAATTTGCAAAAACCTCAAGTAAACTTTTTTCATGTTGTCATTATGGGGTGTTGTGTGCAGAATTCTGAGGAAAAAAATGAATTTAATCTATTTTGGAATAAGGCAGTAACATAGCAAAAGGTGGAAAAAGTGATGCGCTATGAATACTTTCTGGATGCACTGTGTATATATATATATATATATATAGGGTTAATGTCATCGTATTGAATTTGAGAAACAAAATAATGCCAGTGCAAATAGTGTTTTTTTATTGTGTATTGTATGACATTACCACATGACTGAAATGAAACACAAAGGAAATGAAAACATATTTCACGTAAAACATTGGATTTAGGGCAGCACGGTGGCACAGTGGTAGCGCTGCTGCCTCACAGTAAGGAGACCTGGGTTCACTTTCCGGGTCTTCCCTGCATGGAGTTTGAATGTTCTCCCCATGTCTCCATGGGTTTCCTCCGGGTGCTCCAGTTTCCTCCCACGGTCCAAAGACATGCAGGTTAGGTGCATTGGCGATCCGAAATTGTTCCTAGTGTGTGCTTGGTGTGAGTGTGTGTGTGTGTGTGTGTGCTGGCACCCTGCCCGGGATTTGTTCCTGCCTTGCGCCCTGCTTTGGCTGGGATTGGCTCCTGCAGACCCCTGTGTTAGGATATAGCAGGTTGTACAATGACTGACTGATACTAGATTTAAAAAATCTAATTGGAAAGCTAGAACTAAACTTTAACAAGGAAAACTGACTTCACTTTGGCAGAAGTGTTATTCACCATCTGTATAATGGTGTGAAGTTGAAGGTTGTTGCTGCACAACACGGTCTTTGATGTACGTGAGAGTGGGCTGGGACCACTTGTTAAGGGTTTCGCTCACACTTAATTTAGTGAGCTGCATCCTTGAACAAGTGCAGAGAATTGCAACATTCTTACATAAATACACCACTTATCATATTGGAACAGTACTCAATTTATATACTCAAATACTTACTGTAGCTCTCATGAGCCCGCAATGTGAGAATGAGTGTTTAATGTCGTGAGTGTCAACATTGAGCCAACACCCGAAAACCAAACACAAAACAGTGGTGACCATGAATTAAAACAGTCCACAAGAAAGTCTCAAAGTAAAGTCTCAAACTAATACAAGTATCATATCATAACATAAACATATTCTAAGTACCACAAAACCAGATTAAACAGAAATGAATCAGGCTGTGCAAAATGACAACAGAGAAGAGATGGAGTCGCTATCTGCCTCTGGATGTTAATACATAGGGCATCTCCTTTTCAGTTGGTAGTTTTATATTTGTGTTTTATCCATAATAGGCTTCATAATGAGCACAGTTATCCATATATCAGTCTACCCCTAAACGACTCAACGTACAGAGTTGAGGAGGAGGAAAGAGGAAAGTTGATCATCCTTCAGCACTGCATTATAATATTATGCTCTATAAGATACAAAGTGGGCGGCACGGTGGTGCAGTGGGTAGCGCTGCTGCCTCGCTCCCTGCGTGGAGTTTGCATGTTCTCCCCGTGTCTGCATGGGTTTCCTCCGGGTGCTCCGGTTTCCTCCCGCAGTCCAAAGACATGCAGTTTAGGTGGATTGGCGATTCTAAATTGGCCCTAGTGTGTGCTTGGTGTGTGTTTGTGTGTGTCCTGCGGTGGGTTGGCACCCTGCCCGGGATTGGTTCCTGCCTTGTGCCCTGTGTTGGCTGGGATTGGCTCCAGCAGACCCCCGTGACCCTGTGTTCGGATTCAGCGGGTTGGAAAATGGATGGGATGAAGATACAAAGTCCAGCTTTGTCACACTCCATGTGGGATAGCACAATGTGTGTGAGTCTTCATCACTTTCGGGTTTTCTCTCCCACATCTCAAAGTCACAAGAGTTACATAAATTAGTGACATTAAACTGGCTTGGGGTGTGTGTGTGTGTGTGTGTGTGTGCGTGTGTGTGTGTGTGTGTCTGTTTGAATGTGGCCATGTACATGAACTAGTGAATCAACCTGATTTGTTTCCTGGCCAGGTCCCAGTGCCCCCTACTGGAATAAAAGAACTGAATAATCAGTGTATGTAAGGAAGAACGATAATTCAGTTATCACTTTTTAGTTTTTAGTAAACCTGCATGCAGCCTCTTATACACTGATAACTATCAAAAGTGAAGATGGATGCCCTTTTTCTTTTTTTATTCTGAAAAATGTAAATACTCTGAAAGCTACTAATAACAGTGACAGCTGAATGTGACGGTATATCATACAAGAGGACACAAGAGGGACAATGAAACACAGAAACGTCTTTTTCAAAAAGAGTACAAATACTTTGTTGAAATGCTTACTTTAGATATAATAAAAACAATCTTTTTCTAACAATGCAAGTGAAGTGAAAAATTCTATGAGGGTTTGGACTGTTCTAGATACAACGTTTATTTCTCTGACCACCACTAAAATCTGCAGCTGTTTAATTCTGGTTTCTGTAGACTTGAAGCAAGACCCTGATCTCAGGAGTGGGCTCCCTTACACACAAAGAAGAGCAATTACCTTAATGTGTAAACAACTGAGTATTTCAAGCAATGAAACTACATGTCAAACCACCATCTTACCCCTTTTAATGCTAGTATCCATCCATTCAATCCATTCTTAAATTTATGTATCAGGTGCACAGAGAATGTTGGTGCCGTTTTAAATAATGAGCAACATCTTTTTTACCAATTAGTATATTTAGGTAATGGTAGCTTACTTGTATAAATATAGTTCTTTTAACTTGAATACAATGCATATTAGGTCTTGACCACAACCTCAGTGTTTGAACTAGAACAAGCCATTTAATCTGCCATTAACTCCATTGCTGAAATATGGTGAGTTTATTAGGCCCATTACAATGGCATTCACCATAAAAGGAACTACTGCACATAAAGTAGCAATTATCTTTTACTGCTAATGTAAGAGAATTATAAAAATGACCAGGTGAGAGAATAATATGATCCAATCAGCCCCACTGGATTAATATTTCCAACATGTGTTTCAATGTACACCAGCTGTATGTTAACTTGAATCACTGACCTGTGGAATTTCTGCTCAGTTACCCAGGGCTAAATAAAAAAAATTATAATTACTAAAAAACATGACAAAAAATGTCAAAGACTTCATGTTCAGTCACTTAAAAAATTTGAAGAACTTGAAAACTTGACAGATCTAATAAATGTCTCCCACACAGTATTTGACAAGTAATATATTTAATTTTACAATCATTACTAATAATACTTGAGTGAAAGAGCAAGCAAGGAAAATTGTTTATGGAGAACGAATACCCCAGGTTACTAATAGCCTTTCTTTTTTACAGTCATTTGAATTTTCTTTAAACTACGAAGACATCTTAAATGGCCATCTTATTTATAGAACCATTTTAATTGAATTATAGGGTTGCAAGAACCTGAAGCCCATTTCAGCATAATCAGATATTAGATAGGAGCCAAACCTTAACTGGGTACAAGTCCATTGCAGGGCACCCTCATGCACACATCTTTGTAACATGGATGGAAACCTAAAATACCAAAGAAAAAACTCAGTGAAAATATTTCACACAGCTAGTGACTAGGTTAATGTTCTGCAGATGTGAGATAGCAGCCTTAGCCACTATAGCATTGATGAAATTAAATTTCCATAAAATATTTTTTGTTTTACAGCCAATCGTTTATAAAATCGCTTTCTAACAACAGAATTGATGCAGTCATCTCAATACTAAGTATTCTTTAAGCTAAACTTATAGATATATTAAAGTTACCTTATATTGAAAAACATGGCTTTGTGACCCTGAGATTCATTAAATAGGTTTATATATATATATATATATATATATATATATATATATATATACTGTGGCAAGCGGCTGGGGGTGGTACCCAGCCGGGACGCCGGGAAGGACTGGAGGAGGGATCACACCTCCTCCAGACCACGAGGGGGTGACCACCCTGGTGGCTTTCGGGACCATGGGAACAGAGCTTAGAAGCTCAACCCTATACGGGCCCGTGGTCACTGCCAGGGGGCGTCCCGATGCCTGAGGAGCCCTGGTCTTCAGCATTTCCGCCACACCCGGAAGTGGTGGGGGGAAGAAGACCAGAGACACCTGGAGTGCTTCTGGGTGCACAGCCGGCACTTACGCCACACCAGGGAGTGCCGGCCGGCGCTCATTGGTAGGCACCTGGAGCACGTCCAGGTGATTATAAAAGGGGCCGCCTCCCTCCATTCGAGGGCTGGAATTGGGAGAGAAGTGGACAGAGCTCGGAGGAGAGGATTGGAGGCGGACCAGAAGAGAGAGGCATTGGAAAGAGGCCTGGACTGAGGGTGACTGGTGCTGGGTTGTGTGCGTACTTGTAAATATGGCGATTGTAAATAAATGTGTGTTAGTGCTTGAACCATTGGTGTCCGTCTGTCTGTGTCATGGTCAGTCTCTACTATATATATATATATATATATATATATATATATATATATATATTAATAAAAGGCAAAGCCCTCACTGACTGACTGACTGACTGACTGACTGACTGACTCATCACTAATTCTCGAACTTCCCGTGTAGGTGGAAGGCTGAAATTTGGCAGGCTCATTCCTTACAGCTTACTTACAAAAGTTAGGCAGGTTTCATTTCGAAATTCTACGCGTAATGGTCATAACTGGAACCTGTTTTTTGTCCATATACTGTAATGGAGGAGGCGGAGTCACGTATCGCGTCATCACGCCTCCTACGTAATCACGTGAACTAAAAACAAGGAAGAGATTTACAGCACGAGTCAAATGCGGGAACGAAGGTAAATGACGTTAATTTTTGAGTGTCTTTTAATACTGTGTAAGCATACATATTAACACATGTGCAATTAAACGTGTGCATTTACGGGGTGATTTCTCAGGCTTAAAAGCTCGCCTTTTACTAAAAAGGTAAATGGAAACTGTTTTCATTCTGAAGGGCACAAACCACGTTAGATTTCAGACGTTAAACGCGCAAAAATGTCGGTACACCAGATAAATAAGCGCAACATATTATCAGTTGTATTGTATGCTTACAATACATATAGAAATGTGTTAATCGTTAACTAATATTATGGGATGGTGTTTTTCGACTCGCGCCTTGATTTAAACGATTGCATTTCTTGGTGCGTTTGCGTAGCTTATTGTCAATATCTTTTCACCTCTTTTTAAGACTTAATTTAAAAAGGTTTTCTTTTCTTCTTAATTAAAATTTAAAAGCAATACTTCACCGCTGTGAAGCCCCTCTAGCGCTGACGTCCGAGGTTCGATTACCGTAAGCGAGTGCAGTGAGTGTGTACGCCTGATGAGCCAAGAATAAGGGGGAAAGACGTGTCGCGTACTCTTTGCATTATTTGACAGTAAACTATTTTCAATCATTCTATGATCTGCTTCTCACAACTGAAGGCACCGTGGCTGATGTTACCTCACTTGCTGGCCAACCATAAGCGTTACCTGGTAGGTAACCAGCCACTCACTTCACTCCCTTACGGGAATCGAACCTCTGAGGTTTTCTTTTCTTCTTAATTAAAATTTAAAAGCAATACTTCACCGCTGCAAAGCCCCTCTAGCGCTGACGTCCAAGGTTCGATTACCGTAAGCAAGTGCAGTGAGTGTGTAAGCCTGATGAGCCAAGAATAAGGGGGAAAGACATGTCGCGTACTCTTTGCATTATTTGACAGTAAACTATTTTCAACCATTCTGTGATCTGCTTCTCACAACTGAA